>NC_080046.1:12954036-13254036 GCF_012489685.1 Lotus japonicus
GCTTGGGTGAAGGTCCATCACCTTGTAATTCGTCTTGCCTGGTTTGTAATTGGTGTACAGGGCCTTGTTGATTGTATCCTTCGTCTTGGGTTTCAGCTTCGATTCCGTGAATTGGAAACGATACCCAAAAGCAGTGTCTGCACCCAGCAAGTTCACGAAGGACTTCTCTGTGATGATGATCTTTCTTCCAAGAATGTGAGATACCACCTGAGTATCATCGCAGTCGGCGTGCTTCCAGAATTCCTTGATCAGTTTATCATACACCGGTCCTCGAAGTCTGTTGAAGTAATTTCCCCAACCTTGAACTTGGACTTCAGGACGAAGATCATACCCATTTGTAGCCAGGTTGTCGAGGTCGAATCTCCATTCTGCCAGGACTTGAAGTTCCTCAGGAACATATACGCAGTGAACGGCACAGCCCCGTTCTGCAATTGGAATAATCTGCTCTTGAGCTTAACCTTGATCTAGTGACGGATTCTCAGGGCCCCTTTGACCCGTTGCCAGACCAACTACCATGTGAGGGAACTGGGTTGCATCTGCAGTAGTTCTTCTGGTGTGACTCACCATTTTTGAAGCGGTTGAAGGTTTGAGGTAGAAGATGAAGGTTGAAAGATGAAGAGAGATCGAGAGAGAAATCGAGGATAAGCGGTTTTGAAATAGCAGAGAGAGAGAGAGTAAAAACCGGAAGTGAAAGAGATCGTGTGTGTATAGTGGGTTTTGACAAATAACCGTTGTTGATTCAAAAAGCACTTTAAGATCAACGGTTGAAAATTAAAGATAGATAGTAACAGTAAATACACAAATCACACACAGGAGAGAAGCACATCTACACGCAATCATAACAGACTGTCATACGGGCACAAGGAACTATGCATCAGAAATACTGACACACGTGTTGCTGTCTCAGCTTCAGAGTCAGTACCAGTGGGTACACACACTCTGATTGAGTTACCCTCTGGACTAGACATCTTCTGATCAAGAAGTATCATAGTCAGAGGTTCTGATCCATCTTCACTCTGGACAAAAGTCCATGTTCAGATTTTTCAGAATAAAATTAAATCTATCCTCTGCTAAGGGCTTTGTAAAGATATCTGCCCATTGATGGTCAGTATCAACAAACTTCAGAAGAAGTACGCCCTTCTGTACATAATCTCTAATAAAGTGATACTTTACCTCAATGTGCTTTGCCCTTGAATGCAAGATAGGATTCTTACTCAATGAGATTGCAGCAGTGTTATCACAATAGATTGGGATATTGCTCTCAAGGATCTGATAATCCTCCAGCTGATGTTTCATCCAGAGCATCTGAGTGCTGCATATTGCTGCTGAGATATATTCTGCCTCTGCAGTTGATAGTGCAATGGTTGATTGCCTCTTGCTTGCCCATGAGACTAGATTGCTTCCCAGAAATTGACAATTTCCAGAAGTACTTTTTCTCTCTGTTCTATCTCCAGCATAATCAGCATCACAGTAACCTGAAAGCTTATACTCTGATGTTTTCTTATACATCAAGCCAAGGTTAGTGGTGCCTTTCAGATACCTTAGGATCCTCTTAACAGCAGTTAAGTGGGTTTCCCTTGGATCTGATTGGAAACGAGCACATAAATGAACACTAAATAGTATGTCTGGCCTAGATGCAGTTAAGTATAGAAGTGAACCTATCATGCCACGATAGAGCTTCTGACATACTTTACCACTTTTATCTTCTTTCTCCAGAATGCATGTAGGATGCATTGGAGTCTTGGCCACTGTAGATTCCAGCATATTGAACTTCTTCAGAAGTTCTTTAGTGTACTTGCTCTGATGGATATATGTTCCTTCTGGTGTTTGATCAACTTGTATTCCCAGAAAGTACTTTAATTCTCCCATCATACTCATCTCAAATTCAGCCTGCATCATCTCAGAAAATTCTTTGCATAGAGATTGATTAGCAGAACCAAATATAATATCATCAACATAAATTTGCACAATTAAGATATCATCTTTATAAGTCTTGTAAAAAAGAGTTGTATCTACTTTACCCCTTACAAACTCATTCTCCAGAAGGAATGAGCTAAGTCTCTCATACCATGCTCTGGGAGCTTGCTTCAGACCGTAGAGTGATTTCTTCAATTTGAACACATGGTCTGGTTTCTTCTCATCTTCAAAACCTGGGGGTTGATGAACATAGACTTCCTCTGAAATATAACCATTTAGGAAGGCACTCTTCACGTCCATCTGATGTAGAACTATGTTGTGATTTACTGAGAAAGAGATCAACAGTCTGATTGCCTCCAGTCTTGCTACTGGAGCAAATGTTTCAGTGTAGTCTATTCCTTCCTGCTGGCTGTAGCCTTGAGCAACTAGCCTTGCCTTGTTTCTGACTACATCTCCTTTCTCATTCAGCTTGTTTCTGAATACCCATTTCGTTCCAATAAAATGGACACTCTCAGGCTTCTTCACTAAGCTCCAAACATCGTTCTTGGAGAATTGATTCAATTCTTCTTCCATGGCCAGAATCCAATCCTTGTCCTGAAGAGCTTCATCTATGGACTTGGGTTCAATTAAGGACACCAATCCTTTCAGACTGAGCAAGGTCTCTTCAGAGGGTCTGAAGGCAGATCTGGTTCTGACTGGTTCGTCTTTGTTGCCCAGAATCAATTCCTTAGGGTGAGCTGCAGTGATTCTGCTCTTCTTCAGAGTTTGTGAGTTAGAGGGACCAGCTTCTTCCTCTGGTTCATCTTCCTCTGGCTCAACTTCCTCTGGAGCTTTGCCTTTGTCAGAAACATTAATGCTTAAATTTGCAAACTTTTCAACTAGCTTTGACTGGTCAGAGTCAAGCTTATCGTCAAATCTAACATGAATAGATTCTTCAATAGTCTTAGCATCAGTATTATAAAATCTAAAACCTTTAGATCTCTCAGAGTAACCGAGTAATAGACACTTAGAAGACTTAGCATCAAATTTATGCAATCTATCCTTAGTATTGAGAACATAACAAACACAGCCAAAAGGATGAAAATAAGAAATGTTGGGCTTTATGTTCTTCCACAATTCATAAGGAGTCTTATTCAGAATTGGTCTCACAGAGATTCTGTTCTGAATGTAACATGCTGTATTTACTGCCTCTGCCCAAAAGTGCTTAGCCATGCCAGTTTCTTGGAGCATGGTTCTAGCCATCTCCTGAAGAGTTCTGTTCTTCCTCTCAACAACACCATTTTGTTGAGGAGTTCTGGGACAAGAGAAATCATGTGCAATTCCATAGGAATCAAACAGGCTCTCAAACTTGTCATTCTCAAACTCTCCACCATGGTCACTTCTGACACGCACAATCCTACAAGCCTTCTCGTTTTGCACTTGAGCAATGAAGGTAGAGAACACAGCATGAGACTCATCCTTGCGGGTTAGAAATTTTACCCATGTCCAGCGGCTATAGTCATCAACGATAACCATCCCATATCTCTTGCCACCTATAGACTCAGTTTTCACTGGTCCAAAAAGGTCGATATGCAGAAGTTCTAACGGCCTTGAGGTTGAGACAACATTCTTTGCCTTGAAAGGGACTTTTGTGAATTTGCCTTTCTGACATGCTTCACAAAGAGCGTCTGAAGCGAACTTCAGATTGGGTAAGCCCCTGACAAGGTTTAGCTTGCTCAGCTGAGAAATCTTTCTCATACTGGCATGCCCTAACCGTCTATGCCATACCCACTGCTCTTCATTAACAGACAGAAGGCACTTCACATTCTGAGCCTCCAACTCAGATAATCTGATCTTATAAATGTTGTTCTTCCTCTTGCTGTTAAACAGAACAGAGCCATCGATCTGACTTACAGCCCGGCAGGACTTTTGATTGAATATAACATCATAACCCTTGTCAGCTAATTGACTTATAGACAATAAGTTATGTGTTAAGCCGTCTACCAATAACACATTATCAATGCATGGACTACTATCTACACAAATAGTACCAGTACCAACAATTTTACCCTTTTCATTTCCTCCAAAGCCAACTTCGCCTCCAGGCTTAAGTTTCAGCTCTCGGAACATACGCCTTTCTCCCGTCATGTGACGCGAGCATCCACTGTCCAGATACCATGATTGGTGTTTCAGTGGAGCTATCAAGGATATCTGCAACATAGATAATCTTGTCCTTAGGTACCCACTTTCTGGGTCTTCTCTTGTTAGTTACCCCAGAGGTTCTGATCACCTTGGGTGTCTCAACATGATATTTTAAAGGAATATTTGCATGAAATTTAGTCATAGAGAAGGATCCCTTTTTAAGAGGGTTTTTAGCAACTTTAGCAGGTACAGGATCAGGCAATATGGTACCAGAGGGAACAAAGCATTCATACAAGGATTTAGCTTTAGACACAAAGGGCTCATTTCTAATTGGTTTAGAATAGCCAATGCCATGCATTCCATTTCTACTTACGCCATAGATCATTGAAGCCATTAAGCTTCTATCCACGCTTTTAGCTAGGAATCTTTGAAAAGACTTTTCATACTTAGATTCATTTCTACAATCAGAGGCATCACAGGCAACAATTTCTTCTAACTTAGCAATCTGGTTCTTAAGCACAGAGTTAGAATTGATCAAGGCATGATTATCATTTTTCAAATCAGAAATAGTTTTCTCATGTTCAGAAGGAGTCTTGGAAACAGCAGATAAGTTCTTTTTCAGCTTCTTATGCTTAGACAATAAGGAGTTATACTTATCCATAATATCAGACAATGCATGTTTCAGTTCAGAGGTAGAGAAAGAAGCGAATACCTCATTTTCATCGTCTGAGTCAGGATTTCCTTCTGATTATGAGTCAGAGTCAACAGCTCCCTTTGACTCTGCTTCCTTGTCTTTGACAATAGCCATGAGTCCTTGGACTTCACCATCAGAGTCAACATCCTCTGACTCTGATTCATCAAATGTCACCATCAGACTCTTCTTTGTCTTGAAGTGCTTCTTTGGCTTCTTGTCCTTCTTCAATTTTGGACAGTCACTTTTGTAGTGCCCTGATTCTTTGCACTCAAAGCATGTGACTTCCTTAAGTGAGGACTTCTTCTGACCTGAGGATTCAGACTTTCCTTTTGCCTTTCCAGAGCCTTTGTATTTGCTCTGCCTGTGCTTCCAGATGCGATTGAGTCTCTTGGAGATCAGAGTCAGCTCATCTTCATCAGAATCTTCTGATGCTTCTTCAGATTCCTCTTCTTCAGCTTGAAGAGCTTTTGACTTCTCAACCTTAGCCTTTTCAGATTTAGATTTCAAGGCTATGGACTTTTTCCTCAGATCTTGCATCTCAGAGCGCTTCAGCTCATGGCATTTCAAAATGCTGATGAGTTCTTCTAAACTCATATTCTCAACGTCTCTCGTGAGCTCTATTGAAGTCACTAAAGGCATCCAACTTTCAGGAAGACACCTGATGACCCTTATGACATGATCTTTTGTTGTGTAGCTCTTGTTGAGAGGTCGTATGCCAGCTACAAGCAACTGAAATCTGGAGAACATTTCTTCAATGGACTCATTTGGCTCCATGATGAAGGATTCATACTTTTGGATCAAAGACAATGCCTTTGATTCTTTGACTTTCTTGTTTCCTTCATGAGACATCTTCAGAGATTCGAAAATGCCTTTAGCAAACTCACGATCTGTAATCTTCTGGTACTCTTCATAGGAAATAGCACTTAGAAGAATTGCTCTTGCTTTGTGATGTTGTGAGTACAGCTTCTTTTGATCTGCAGTCATCTCTGACCTTGGGATCTTCTTGCCATCTGCATCAACTGGACGCTCGTAGCCATCCACAATAATATCCCAGAGATCTGCATCGAAACCCAGAAAGAAACTTTCCAGTCTATCTTTCCAATATTCGAACCTTTGACCGTCGAACATAGGAGGCTTTGCATTGTAACCATCTCTTTGAGTTTCACTGGTGGTGGCAGCCATTGTTTTTCACACCGGCCCGGATCACTGAACACTGTTAGGTGTGGTAATCAGAACTTGCGCTCTGATACCAATTGAAGGTATGAAAAACGGTAGAAAGGGGGGGTTTGAATAACGTTTTCAGTATAAAACTTCCACCTTAAAGATTTTAACAAATCTTTCGAGAACTTAAGTGCTAAAGATAAGAGATAGAAAAGCACACAAGGATTTTATCCTGGTTCACTTGATAAATCACTCAAGCTACTCCAGTCCACCCGTTAAGGTGATTTCTTCCTTCTTAGAATGAAGGCAATCCACTAATCAGGTAAGAGTTACAACTGCACTTGAAACCTACAAGTGACTAACAATTACACTGACTTAGCTCACACTAAGATTCACTCTCTTAGTCTTCTCTAGGATCCGATCAACCTTGATCTCCTAAAGGAACTAAACAAACTGTTTATCAAAGAATTGTTTACAAGAGATTTGCTTCTAAAAAGCTAATAGTAAACTCAATGAATTTCAGATGAAAGAAAGCTTAGAAGAATTTAAGTTTGTCTTGCGCGTATGTGAATGCTTCTAGCCGTTTCTTTCAGTCTTCAGCCTCTTTATATACTCCAAGGATTAGGGTTGAGCGTTGCATGGGAAATGCTACCGTTGGAGGGCAGTTCTGGAAAATCCAGCTTCTGCTGTGTCTGAGACTGTTAGGTAGGTCGTCAGGAAGGTACAGTTGCTTTTGTACTTGGATAGCGACTTGACCTTTAAACCTAGGAGACTTCTGATCAGGGGAATGCTTCATATTGGAACTTGTGAAGCCGGTTGATCAGAGTCAGAGGGAAAGCCCAGATCCTCTGACCATTGTTTCTTCTGATTCTGAACTCAGAGGAAAGAACATGGTCTTCAGAGTATCTTGCTTCTGGACAACAGAATTTCACTAATCAGCTTCTGGATCTTCAGAGTCTTCTAGACCATCAGAATATCTGAGCCTTCAGTGTTTCTTGGTTATCAGACTTTCTGGATCTTCAGAGCTTCTAATGACTGAGTCCACATCAGAGTTTGTGTAACTTCAGAACTTCTGAAGCTTTTCCACTGTTCATACTGAACATGGTGAATGCGAAAGCGTTGCTTGGGTTGCTCTTCATACACAGTGCTTCTGATTTGTGTGAGATTGAGTTGAGGTCAGAGCCTGTAAATAGCACACTCAGAAAAACACGTTAGAGTACCACAATTGTTCATATCAAAAGGTTAACTTGTAATCATCAAAACATAGAGTTGTACTACTAGATCAAAACTTGATCTTACATATGGGCTACCCATTATTGATGCTTAGATTCACAAGGTGGCATCTCTCTTGTTCCAGCGGAAGGCGCGGAAGGGATTTGAGCTTGCTCTTCATCGTTGTGAGTGTATAGTTTATAAAGTGGCAAGTTTTTACATTTAGTTTTCATGGGAGAAGCACAAAACTATATTTTCAGTTCAAGCTCTTTATATATTATATCTTATGTCCATGAGTTTTATTCCATATTAGAAGCATATGAAATAATTAGCGCTTAAACCGAATTTTAGGTTGTTTCTTTTTTTTCTCTATATTTAACTCTTTGACTTTTGATAATTTGTGACTTTCTTTTCTTTTTTGACTCTATGTGTTATGATACTTAAGTTTTAAGTTTTAGAGAGACGATAGAAGATTCACAAGTGTGCTTTAGGGTTATGTGAAAGTTTAGAATTTTAACTCATTAGAAGGAAGATGAAACTCAATGAGATTTAAAAAGTTAGTACATGATATATACATACCTATATTTTTGTATTTGAGCGGAACCTAAACTATATCCTATCAAATCTTATGTTTGAAAATTAGGTGATGAGTTCTATTTCGGATTAGCCGTTTGTCGCAACGAAGAGATAATGCGACATATTTACCGTTCATCGCAACAAAGAGATAATGCGACATATTTATCGTTCGTCGCAACGAAGAGATAATGCGACATACGTACCGTTCGTCGCAACGAAGAGATAATGCGACCTATGAACTTTATGTCATAGTATAATACCGTTCGTCACAACGAAGAGATAATGTGACCAATGAGAATTTATGTTTTATAGCAACGTACCGTTTGTCGCAACGGAGAGATAATGCGGCCTATATGCATATAGTTTATGAAAGTTATTATTAGTGAGTGATGAAAGTTGGAGTACTTCGCTGTTTTATGATTCAGTTTCCCAATTAAAAGCTTGTGTGAAAGTGTATGGAGTTTTCACAATTATAAAAATGTTCACGAGAATATTGATTTAAAGCTTCTTATATGTATATACACCTACGATATGTCAAAGTTCAGATTTGGTTTTAATGATCGTGCCTTAAGTGCTTCTCTTTTCCGTGCACTTTATTTATTATGCCTCACTAAGTCTTTGTGACTTACCCCATTATTATTTCCATTTTTTTTAGATTCACAAGCAGCTGTGTAGAGGATTTCTGGGATTGCTGAGTTACCCAGGTGTCATCACTTGTTTTGGTATGCCTCCATTGTGCGGTGGCTAGTATGTTCTTTTTGGCCGACTCCAGTATGATGCAGCCATAGGGATAGAGAGTCGTTTACTTACTCTGGGTTATAATTATTAAACTCACAATGTTAGCAGTTTGTTGGGTTTGTACTCTTGAAACCCTATGATGGGTGTTATTTTGTTATGATGTAATATCTAGTTATTGGATATCTAGATGTATGTTATGACAGGTATTTATCATTTTGATGATGATGATGTTGAAAATACAAAGGAAACTCTGTCGAAATTTCAGTAGAACCTGATACTTTAATTTATGTGTCCATAGAGTGATTTTATCTTTAGGCTTGCCAGGCTAGTCGAGAGTTTGGTTGTTGCTAGCCTGTGCGCCGGTCACGTACTAGAGTGGGCTGACAAAGTTGGTATCAGAGCCTTGGTTAATAGGTCTTATGGCTGCATTATTTGAGTAGTTGTAGAATTTTGTATGTAGCTTGTGTACCCGGGCACAAATTACACATAAGGTGCTATAATTGTTCATTTTTTTTTTCACTGGAGTCTTTGTCTCAGGTCTTTGTAATCTATTCTAGGCTTGTCTTTAGGCTTTCCCTCTCCATGATTGTTTTTATTTTTGTCTAACACTCATTCTTATCATTGATCAAGATGCCTGCTAAGAAGAAACTCGTTAGACAACCAATCCCGAATGTAGATGCTGAACCCCAGGGCCTAACCTCAAGGGGCGGTGGTCGTGGTCCCAGACGTAGAGGTGGAGTAGCTGGTCGGATTCCTGAAGCTCAGATTCCTCGAGCTAGGCGTGGCGACCGAACCTTAGCCCAAATAATGGCTAACATGCAAAATTTCCAACAAGAACTTCAAGGCTTAGCCAATGTGGTTGAGGAGCAGCGTCAACCGCAAGAGGAACAAGTTGAAGTTGGATCTGAAGCTAGTTAGGAAGTGGCTCAACATGGGCAGCCACCTGTTCAGCCTAGAGTGGCAGAGATTTCACTAATAGCTTTCACTAAACTGAACCCTCCGACATTTAGTGGCTCAGATGTACAGGAGGATCCTCAAGGCTTCTTGGATGAGGTGTCTTGGATTTGCCGAGGTTTGGGGTGTTCTCCCACTCGAATGGTAGAGTTAGCTGCTTTTCGTCTTTGCGATGTGGCGAGGGGGTGGTATGAGACTATGCTTTATGCGAGGCCAGCTGGGTCTCCTCTTCTAGTGTAGGATGAATTTTCCCGTTTATTTTTGGCTCATTTCTTACCACAAAGCGTTCGAGATAGTAGAGCACGCGAGTTTGAGGCGCTTATGCAAACAGATCAAATGTCAGTGATGGAGTATAACATTTAGTTCATGAGGTTGTCCAGATATGCGCCACATTTGGTAGCCACCGAGCAGCTACAAGTTCAAAGGTTTGTTGATGGTTTGAAGAGTTACTTGTTCAGGGCGATTGCAGGGCATGGAGACATGACATATGACCAAGCTCTAGATAGGGCATTGACTATTGAGCGAGGGAACAGAGATAGGGGCGGGACTTCTCGTGACTCACATAAGAGGTCTCGATCAGATGTATCTCGTGGTGGTCATCATCAGGGCTACAGTGGTAGAGGTACCAGAAGTGAGACTGATCAGGGTCGTCAAGACCAGCTAGGAAGCAGACAGACACAGAGCACTCAAGCTAGCCATACAGCTAGTGCACCTCATGGTCGAGTCACTCCACATTATCATACGTCTTCTAGATGGGTTTCCAACACCTGTGCCACTTGTGGGAAGGCGCATACTGGGCAGTGCAAGCAAGGCTTATCAGGGTGTTATCGGTGTGGGTTGGCTGGACATTTTGCGAGAAATTGCCAATTTGCTCTCGAGATGCACATGTTTTATTTGACCCTGGAGCTACACATTCCTTTGTGTCTCCTTCTTTTTCTTCATGTATGGGTAGAGATCCATCACCTTTGGGTGAGCCTTTGATAGTGGCTATGCATGTGGGTGATTCTTTGTTAGATAATTCAGTGTATAAGTCATGTGAGGTCCTAGTGGATGGAAGATCGTTGATGGCAGACTTAATAGAGCTTAATGTGTCAGACTTTGATGTGATATTCGGCATGGATTGCTTGGCTTCTTATCATGCTACCGTAGATTGCCGTAATAAGGCAGTCAGATTTGATATCCCATGAGAGCCGACCTTCTTGTTTCAAGGTGATCAAAATTGGTCATCAAGGAACTTGATATCGGCAACAATAGCTCATAAATTGTTAACGAAGGGTTGTCATAGCTACATTGCTATGGTGAAAGATGTTAGCATGCCAGTGGTGGAGTTGAAGCAGGTTCCAGTAGCATGTGAATACCTTGATGTTTTTCCTGAAGAGCTGCCTGGTTTGCCTCCTAGTAGGGAGACATAATTCTGTATCGATTTATTGCCAGGTACTCAACCAATATCCATACCCCCATACCGTATGGCTCCGGCCGAGCTTAAGGAGTTGAAAGAGCAGTTGAAGGACCTCCTTGATAAAGGTTTCATTCGACCTAGTTGTTCTCCTTGGGGCGCACCGGTGTTGTTTGTTAAGAAGAAAGATGGTTCATTTCGATTATGCATTGATTATCGACAGTTGAACAAAGTGACGGTGAAGAACAAGTATCCTCTTCCTCGTATTGATGATTTATTTGACCAGCTTCAAGGATCTCAATGTTTTTCAAAGATTGATTTGCGATCTGGATACCACCAATTGAAGATAAAAGGGGAAGACATTCCTAAAACAGCTTTTCGCACTCGCTATGGGCATTATGAGTTCTTAGTTATGTCTTTTGGACTCACTAACGCCCCTGCAGCTTTCATGGACATGATGAACCGAGTCTTCAAGCCATTCTTGGATCAATTCGTGATAGTATTTATTGACGACATCTTAGTCTATTCTAAGAGTAAGGAGGAGCACGAGAAACACTTGAGGGCAACCTTACAAACATTACGAGAACACAAGTTGTATGCAAAGTTTTCTAAATGTGAGTTCTAGATGGATAGTGTGGCTTTTTTAGGCCACGTGGTGTCTAAGGAGGGAATAAGTGTGGATCCAAAGAAGGTGGAAGCAGTTCAGAATTGGCCAAGGCCTACCTCAGTGACAGAGATTTGTAGTTTCCTTGGACTCGCCGGGTATTACCGTCGATTCATTAAGGATTTTTCTAAACTTGCAGCTCCTTTGACTAAGTTGACGCAGAAGAAGGTTTTATTTCAGTGGACGGATACATGTGAGCAAAGTTTTCAAGAGTTAAAAGACTGTTTCACGTCCGCTCCAGTCTTATCCTTACCATCAGGTGGTGGTGTTTATGTAGTCTATATTGTGATGCTTCCAGGGTTGGTCTTGGTTGTGTGTTGATGCAGCATGGGAAAGTGATTGCTTATGCCTCTAGGCAACTTAAGAGACATGAGCAGAACTACCCTACGCATGATTTGGAGATGGCAGCAGTGATATTTGCTCTTAAAATTTGGAGGCACTACTTGTACGGCGAGACTTGTGAAATATATACTAATCATAAAAGCCTTAAGTATATTTTTCAGCAAAGAGATTTGAACTTGAGACAAAGAAGGTGGATGGAGCTTTTGAAAGACTATGATTGCACGATTTTATATCATCCGGGAAAGGCAAATGTAGTTGCTGATGCTTTGAGTAGAAAGTCAATGGGAAGTCTTGCACACATAGTTGAAGTTAGGAAACCAATAGTAAAGGAGTTTCAAGATGTAGTGACAGGTGGTGTAAGATTTGAAATTGCGGGCACAAACTCACTTTTAGCCCACGTGCAAGCTCGTTCTTCTTTGGTAGACAATATTAAAGAATCTCAAGGAGAAGATCCCAACTTAAGAAAGATTATGGAGGAGGATCAAACAGAGAAGATTTCAGAGTTTGTGATTGATTCTGAGGGTGTTCTACGTTTTGGTACTCGGTTATGTGTTCCTGATGTTGGAGATTTGAGGAAGAAAGTTATAGAAGAAGCCCATCATTCCTCTTATACCATTCACCCAGGTTCTACAAAGATGTACCAAGACCTGAGACAATTATATTGGTGGGAAGGGATGAAGAAAGATGTGGCTGAGTTTGTATCTAGATGCTTGATATGCCAGCAAGTTAAAGCAGAGCACCAAAAGCCTGGAGGTTTATTTCAAAGGCTTGAGATACCTAAATGGAAGTGGGAAAGGATCACCATGGATTTCGTGACAGGATTTCCTAAAACCTCACGAGGATATGATTAAGCTTGGGTAATTGTAGATCGGCTGACAAAAACCGCACATTTCTTACCTGTGAAAACTACCTACACAGGGGCTCAGTATGCAAAACTTTATATAGAGAGGATAGTTTCATTGCATGAGTTCCTTTGTCTATAATATCAGATCGAGGACCTCAGTTAACAGCTCAGTTTTGGAGGTCCTTTCAAGCAGCCTTAGGGACTAGGTTGGATTTGAGCACCGCTTTCCACCCTCAAACGGATGGCCAATCGGAGAGGACGATACAAATTCTAGAGGATATGCTTCGTGCTTGTGTGTTAGACTTTGGAGGTAGTTGGGATCAGTATTTATCGTTGATGGAATTTGCTTATAATAATAGCTACCAGTCTAGTATTTGCATGGCACCATTTGAGGCCTTGTATGGCAGACGTTGTAGGACGCCGATTGGATGGTTTGAAGTAGGAGAGTCTAAGCTCGTAGGTCCAGATCTAATTCAGGAGGCTATTGAGAAAGTTAAGATTATTCGAGATCACATGATAACTGCTCAGAGTAGACAAAAGTCATATTCAGATCGGAGGCGTCAACCTTTGGAGTTTAGTGTTGGAGAACATGTGTTTTTGCGTGTGTCTCCAATGAAGGGTATTCTGAGGTTTGGTAGGAAGGGCAAGCTAAGTCCACGATTTATTGGTCCTTTTGAGATTCTAGAGAGGATCAGACATGTGGCTTATCGCTTAGCTCTACCACCGGATCTTTCGGGAGTTCATCCTGTCTTCCATGTTTCGATGCTTCGAAAGTATGTTCATGATCCTTCTCACACCATTCATTACCAAACGGTTCAGCTTGATGAAAACCTAAGTTTCACTGAACAACCGGTAGCTATTGTAGACATGCGTGTGAAACGCTTGCGATCAAAAGATGTTGCTTCAGTGAAAGTGGCTTGGAAGGGGCCAGTTGGGGAAGAGACGACTTGGGAGCCGGAAGCAATAATACGTGAAAAGTACCCGCATCTGTTTGTTGATCAAGGTTAGTCAATGATTGAAAATTCGAGGGCGAAATTTTTTTATAAGGGGGGGGAGAATGAAACGCACCGTATTAGTAGTATTAGTAAGTTTAAAAAAAAATATATATATTAATAAAAAAAGAGAAAGAATGAAAGACAGCTTATATTGAGAATGAAATAACATGTGGGTAGAATACCCATTTCTTCTCACTGTCGAAAAGAAAATAAATAGGTGGACTCCATCCTCTATTCCTCAATTTCTTATTCCAGCACCTTCCTCCCACTTTAATTTCACCCTCCATTTTCATTCCATATTTCCTCCACCATTTATTCACTCTTCACTCAAGCTCTTACTCACAGTATTTGAAACTGTGAAAGTGGGTATTTGGGACTCTTCTCATCTCTTGGGTAGTGCTATTTAGAGCTCATTGAGGTAAAATTTTCAACTCAAAGATTAAGAAATCTGTTTTTATGGCATGAATTAGTAGTGGGTATTATCATAGCATAGTAGGAGACAAGTGTTTGTTTTATTTTCATTAGTTTCTTCAAAAACCCTAAGTCTCATAAATTGGGGGTTTTATCTAATCTCTGGGATACCCATTATTGATGCTTAGATTCACAAGGTGGCGTCTCTCTTGTTCCAGCGGAAGGCACGGAAGGGATTTGAGCTTGCTCTTCATCGTTGTGAGTGTATAGTTTATAAAGTGGCAAGTTTTTACATTTAGTTTTCATGGGAGAAGCACAAAACTATATTTTCAGTTCAAGCTCTTTATATATTATATCTTATGTCCATGAGTTTTATTCCATATTAGAAGCATATGAAATAATTAGCACTTAAACCGAATTTTAGGTTGTTTCTTTTTTCTCTCTATATTTAACTCTTTGACTTTTGATAATTTGTGACTTTCTTTTCTTTTTTGACTCTATGTGTTATGATACTTAAGTTTTAAGTTTTAGAGAGACGATAGAAGATTCACAAGTGTGCTTTAGGGTTATGTGAAAGTTTAGAATTTTAACTCATGAGAAGGAAGATGAAACTCAATGAGATTTGAAAAGTTAGTACATGATATATACATACCTATATTTTTGTATTTGAGCTGAACCTAAAACTATATCCTATCAAATCTTATGTTTGAAAATTAGGTGATGAGTTCTATTTCGGATTAGCCGTTTGTCGCAACGAAGAGATAATGCGACATATTTACCGTTCGTCGCAACGAAGAGATAATGCGACCTATGAACTTTATGTCATAGTATAATACCGTTCGTCACAACGAAGAGATAATGTGACCAATGAGAATTTATGTTTTATAGCAACGTACCGTTTGTCGCAACGGAGAGATAATGCGGCCTATATGCATATAGTTTATGAAAGTTATTATTAGTGAGTGATGAAAGTTGGAGTACTTCGCTGTTTTATGATTCAGTTTCCCAATTAAAAGCTTGTGTGAAAGTGTATGGAGTTTTCACAATTATAAAAATGTTCACGAGAATATTGATTTAAAGCTTCTTATATGTATATACACCTACGATATGTCAAAGTTCAGATTTGGTTTTAATGATCGTGCCTTAAGTGCTTCTCTTTTCCGCGCACTTTATTTATTATGCCTCACTAAGTCTTTGTGACTTACCCCATTATTATTTCCATTTTTTTTAGATTCACAAGCAGCTGTGTAGAGGATTTCTGGGATTGCTGAGTTACCCAGGTGTCATCACTTGTTTTGGTATGCCTCCATTGTGCGGTGGCTAGTATGTTCTTTTTGGCCGACTCCAGTATGATGCAGCCATAGGGATAGAGAGTCGTTTACTTACTTTGGGTTATAATTATTAAACTCACAATGTTAGCAGTTTGTTGGGTTTGTACTCTTGAAACCCTATGATGGGTGTTATTTTGTTATGATGTAATATCTAGTTATTGGATATCTAGATGTATGTTATGACAGGTATTTATCATTTTGATGATGATGATGTTGAAAATACAAAGGAAACTCTGTCGAAATTTCAGTAGAACCTGATACTTTAATTTATGTGTCCATAGAGTGATTTTATCTTTAGGCTTGCCAGGCTAGTCGAGAGTTTGGTTGTTGCTAGCCTGTGCGCCGGTCACGTACTAGAGTGGGCTGACAAAGTTGGTATCAGAGCCTTGGTTAATAGGTCTTATGGCTGCATTATTTGGGTAGTTATAGAATTTTGTATGGAAGCGACAACAATGGTTGGGGCGGAGGTGGTGGTGGTGCAATTGCGGTGGCAGCGACAGTCGTGGGGTGGAGGCGATGGTGGCATTGGCAGGGTGGTGGTTGCAATGACGATGATAATGTAAGTGGTGGAAGTGGTGGTGGTAGTAACGAAGGCAACGATGACAGCATCGACAACAATAATAGATAAAATGAAAATAGAAAGTCAAATTAAACATTTTTTTTAAATGAAAAATATATTTTGAAAATGAAAATAATTTTTTTTTTCTCAAACCATACAAGCCATAAGTTTATAATTTCATTCTTGTAATTTTTTCTTCAATAAAAAATGCAAATGATTTGATTAAAGACCATGAGATAGTTTGTTTGTGATTGATTTTAAAAACACATTTTTTAAGATTGAAAACATTATGGAAATTAAATGGATTTAGAAAATAAATAAATTTTCAAAAATATAATTTTGATATGTTTCTATTTATTATATCGTTTAGTCCATCTCTTAGAGAAACATATCAACTTGAGCTATTGGGGAAGTTCCACATTACTTATGTTGATGAAGTGGGAGAGAAGTCAACACTTATATATTGGATTAAGATTCTTTGTTTATACTTGTATCAGCAAGTAACACTTTAAGTTTATATCTCACTTAATTTAAATATTTTCTTGATGAAAGTGTGAGTGTAATGAGGTCTTTGGTGAGATTGAGAAAGGTTTAAGTGCTATAAAAAAAATTCACATAGTATTAATTAATCTGTAGTTTCCGGGTTAGGATTGTGGTTTTTTCTTTGGTTTTGAAGTTTTTCACGTTATATTTTTATGTTTTGATTGTGCTTATGTTATTCCTTCAACTGTGTTATTTCTCACAATTAGTACCGAAGCCAATGGTTGGTAACAACTCCTTATGTCAATAGTATTCTTGGCGGTGTGGCCAGGCAACATGCTGGTGATGACTGCTTGTGTCGAAAGTCTTCTTAGCGGTATTTCCATGCAGTGGACCTTGTTGACGCGATTAGACGAACGACGATGTAAGTGTGGATAGCTTAGTGATGTGGTGGTGACTCACACTTCAGGGAAGAATGTTGATAGTTTATGTGTGAGTTGAAATCCCGCATTGATTAATATGTGCGAGATGAAAATTTTATAAGAGATGAAACTCATAAACTAAACGACTTAAAGGTTTTGGGTAAGATGCAGCGTTAAGTTCTCTTGGTGTCTTATTTACTTAGCCAATGGGCTCCCCTGACTCCCCAACTATTATGTAACAGATGTCATGCTCTTCATACTAGGATTTGTATTTCGCATTTTCAAACTCACTTCCATAATCACTTTTGATAGAAGATATGTGAAACAAATTTCATTTTGTACCTTCTTACTTAATATTGATTATCAAAAGAATATTCTTTGTATAAAAGAAATGGAACCATGTAAATCGAGAATAGTAATAAAAAAATAGCCATAATATTTTCCGCCAAGACTTGCAAGATCAAATAAGTCAAGGTGCAAAAGTTTTAATGGTCTTGAAGGGAAACAACGTTTTTTAGATTGAATTAAGTTTCAACAATGATATATACACACATCATTTTTTAAACACTTCATTTCTACCTATTTTTGTTTTTATCTCTCTCATTTTATTATCTATTACATCTCATACTTTTTCTTTCTTGCTTTTTATTTTCTTCCTATCTCTCTTCTCATTTCACCTCTTCCACCTTGAAAAAAGGTTTGTAAGTAACATTATTGATTAAGTTTTTACCTTGTTTCCCTTTTTGCGATGCTTCACACGACTCATAAGGAAGCTTAGGTGTGCCTCTTACCAATCATTTTTACTTAGCTTAGCAATTTTCTCTAAGCTAACATGCATGGTCATGCTACTTATTGCAAATCCATTATTCATTTCTAAAGAAGATAAAGCAAGAAACACTTTAACATGCAAAATCATCATAGAGCTTTTACATTTGTTGGTTGAAAATAAAGTTTTGTCATTGATATCTTTGAAAATGCATGAGTCGTTAAAGCTAACATTATACTCACTATCACACCATTAACTTATGCTAATATAGTATTTACCAACTTTAAAAAGTAAAATGTGTTGGATCGGCCTAGAAACCTCTCTTATATTAATACCTAAAAGCATATGGACCTATTTATGAAGATATTTACGAGATTTTACTGAAGTCACAGTCATGCTTAATGCCTTCACGACCATGCTTAATTAAATCACAACAACATAGGCGTGGCCAAAATCCTACACGTCCTTGCTCCCGTGTTTGGGATCTTTCTCTTAGAACAACTAATTTCTTAAGGATCTAACTGATCAAATTGAAGATCAAGAAGTTGTTAGCATATCCAAATTTCATCCTTATCCAACGGTGAACGATTCTACACAAGCCGTTATATGATGAGTTCTCAGAGTAAACAACTCGTTGTATTCACCAAGTGCTCATTTTCACCATTTTTCATGTTTTTCTTCCGTATAATATTTCACTTTTCCTCCTTCAAATTGTCTATTGCTAATACAACATAAAGCACATGAGTTAGGTAAAGATAGTGCAATATTAAGGTGCAATATAATATATATATATATAGGATGGTTTTTTATGTGAGAGTGAGAGTGACAATTTATAGCCTTCATGAAAATTAATGGTTAAGATCATTGTAGTCAATCTTTAGAGATATCTCTTAATCTCTTACGAGATTATGATATCACGTACCAAAAATGAGAGTAGCGGGGGGTAATAACTGTTTTTTCAAATCTCGGTTGATATCTCGAGATATCTCTTAATCTCGTGTAATATCGCAAGATTAGCTTGTTTTGTTAAAAATGTCAAAAAATGTTTTGTATGAGGCTATTTCAGTCATTTAACCCACAAATTTTAGGGTTCTCACTCATCTCTGTCGTTATTGTCACTCAACTCTGTCATTCTTTCCATTTCTTCTCTCATCTCTGCGTGTGCAGCCTTCACTCATCCTCTCGCGCAACTTCCTCCTCCTCCGACGCGGCTTTCTCCTCCTTCTGATGAAATCCAATCTGATGATGAATGGATAACTAAAGAGGTAGATGTAGAGGAGAATGATATTGATGGTCATGATGATATTGTGGATATCATTGAATTAGTTCAAGACACCATTGAGAATTTGGTTCTTGATCCTAATGTCGGAGAGTCCAAGTCTATCTCATATCATGAGGAAGAACTTGATGGTGATGATGGAGATGATGATTCTAGCTGTTGTAAATTCAACGGTGTTGTAGGATTTAAAATTTGGATGACTAACGACTTATTTGTTCTTGTTTTAAGTTTATCCTAACTTGTATTGATGTTTTGTTAACTTGTTATGACTTATGTACCTTAGGTTTGGATATTTGGTAATTTTATGCATGATTTTAATTGTCGTTGTTGGATAGTTTGGATAATTTGGAAAAAATTTAGTACTATTAGTGTGACTTAATCATTATTATAGTTTTAAAAGTATTATTTTTGCACTAGGTAATCTCTTACGAGATTACGTTACGAGATTACCTCCCCTCCACGAGATTAGGTAATCTCTAGAGATTGACAACCATGGTTGAGATTAAAAGACACTTAAAAAAAATCACGTGCCTTTCAAAACCCTCTTTTCTCCATAGTTGCTGCAACTGCATTCACAAAGACTTAAACCTAGATTTATGCTTAAGCTAAAACTAATTTCATTTCAATTGATAATATCTAATAAAACCTAGGGAATCATCATTTGGTTATTTATAAAAAAGAAGTGCTTAATAATATTTTGATTAAAATTGTGTTTCAAGTAGCTAAGATATGAAGATAACTTATTTAAATGATATAGAAGATTACAAACAAAAATATTCGAATAAGATATATCCTATACAATTATCCACCTAGCAGAAGTCAAACATTGAAGACCACCATAACACGTGACAAGAGGGTTTGGATTTAGGCATCATGTCCACATGTGGCCCTAGAAGACAATTACCATGTGTCAAAGAAAGGGAAAGGGATGGAAATTGAATGAAGGCACATGGGCGCAGCATATTTTTGGGGCTTATAAATAGCCCCTAATTCACTACAATTCATGTCCCAACACATCTAACTGCTCTCATCACGTGCTCTCCTATACCTCCTTCTTCACTCCTCTCTCTGCACCATTCTGCCTAGTTATCTATCTCTTTTGTTGGCTTCTTCCCTGCAAACCTTATCCAATCTTTTGGGTCGTTACAGGATTTATTCTAGTAGTTTTGTTCGTTGGTTGACAAAGAAATTAACCCTCTCTCTCCATAAAACTTTAAAGCTTTTGATACTGTAACTCACACACTACACCACAAGACATGGACAACAACAACAACAGAAAGAAAGTTGGAGGAGGTTCAGGTTCTTCCTCATCTCCTACCAATTTTGATCATCTTTTTGGTCCAAAAGATCCCTCCACCATTTCATCTTCCACATCCAGCATCTTTGGCTCCATGTTTCCACCTCCATCCACTGTAAGCATCACCTGATCACCTTTAATTCCTCCCTCGACTTTGTTATTATTTTCTATGTATTTATATATATGCATGGATTCTTTTGCTTCATTGCCTGCCCTACATGTTTCCCCTTTTAACTTTTTCTTTTTTTCCAGATTGTGAGTTTGTTTTGGTAGCATGAGATGAGATAGTTATTGTTTCTGACTTCACCCATAGGCCTTTTTCGGGAATATGAGAACTTTAGTGCGTTGGAAATAACTTATAACTACTAACTGATAACTACTAGACTGTTTTTTCTTTCTTGGAATCTCCACGGACATACAGTAGCTTGAAGTTAATTAATACTTGGACTAGAAACCACACAGACCAGGATTAGTTCAACACTTCCCAAATCAATAACTTTAGAACTCCAACTCTTAAAAGTTACTCTCTCAGACGCTCATCTGTTTCTGGTTTTTTTTAGGCAATTAGAAATATATTAAAATGAAGTACAAGGGTTACTCAACTCAATGCAAAGAATAGAGAGGATAAAGAAAAACTAAAAGCAACATCAATAGGTACAATAGACAAAGGATTCGTCTAAAACTAAGACAAACCAACCCCCAAATCTCCCACCCCTTGAAGAAAGATATATTAGATACATATTAAAGAGTGTAATTAATTTTATTAATTTTCATAAAAGAAATATATATTTTTCTATTTTATCTTGTAAAATATATTTTATATTTTCTCATTTATTATTCTCACAATAACATTCCTAAAAAAATATTAATTAATTTTCTCTTAAAATTTTAAATTGATAGGTATGAACAATCTTTTTCTTCCAAATTAACAGTTAATAAGAAACAGAGAAGAGAGTATTCCCTCCGTTCTTAATTAAATGTCCGGATAAAGAATAAACATCAATTAATGTTATTCTTGATGTAATGCTTTCAGTTCTTGATTTTAAACCAAAAATTGAAAGGAACTCTTGATGACCAACAAAAAACACACTATTTTTATTTATATGTAGAAATTTTTAAACAACTGAAAATTTTAATGTGATTAAAAGAACAAATATATTATAATTTTATCACAAAAGACGTATTTAACTCGGAAGTTTTTTTTATCTTATGAGAATGAATAGTCATTTTATAAGAGAATATAAGAAAAAATGATAATCTTTAGATCCAATTATAAATGATTAAGATTAAAACATTAAGTCATATGACTTTTTTTGATAGCTTTAAGTAGTCACGTGACTATCTCATGACTATATATTAAATTGTTTTCATCTTTGATAATTCATAATTAAATCTAACGGTCATTATTCATTCATATATTCTCATATAAAATGATCATTCTATAAAATACCTTATCTATGTCATGCGTAGGGGATTTATCATATATATGAGAAATGAATTCTTATCAATTTATTTTTTTTAAATTAATTCTGGCACCAAAAAGTTATTTAATTATATGAGTTTCTCCTTCAAATTAATTTTATTGTTAAAATTAATTATAGAAAAAAATTCCAAACTTAACCATTTTACACTTTGTGACTTTAGGCTGGAAGGAGAGATCCAATAAAGCAGGACATGGGAACCAAAAATTATGGAGCACCAGGTTCGTTAAACTTCTTTGACTTGTAGTACTATAAATATGCCATATTCAGTTTCAGCTCAGCCCATCTCAAAATCTTGTCTACATACAGGGAACATGTAGCTTTTTCAACTCACTTTAAATGTCTGGGCTTATTTAGTAAAGCTTAAGTTTGGATTCCTTCCTTTCAGGTAAAGGTGAAAGCAGTGGTGGCACCTCTAACAGGAATAACACTAGTACCAACTATCAGAATGAAACAGTGGAACCCAGCTACTACAGCTCATCCATCTATTATGGTGGTCAAGAAAATTATTCCCCCAGAACCAGGACCACTGAATCCCAGCAAAATGTGAGTGCCTTTAATTCTCATTCGGATGTCGAGTATTCCGAATCCGGGATTTAATCACAATTAATATTCTTCAGTCTTCAACACTTATCCAAATGTATTCTGCGGCAATTGAGTCTGAGAGCTCTTACCGCATATTTATCATGCGTTGCCAACTAAGTTATTAATTCTCATTCTTTGAGTCAATGGGTTTTGTTTCACAAAACATTAGTTAATTAAATATCCGCACACAATAATTAAGTTCATGTTCTTTTTATCATTATTATGCAAGAAGGATTTCTAGGGTGCACCACCTAAATAATTGTTGGTTTATATGTTACAATTAAGCATAGCATAAGGGATATAACACATTTGGCTTGTTTGCAGTTCAAGAAAGATAAGGATGACGATGATTCTAATGGAAACGATTCAAACAGTGCTTCAAGAGGGAACTGGTGGCAAGGTACTATTGAAGAAATACTGATAATAAATTAAATTAGACATTTAACTGATTTAAATGAAACACACTTTACTACTTTATTATTTTCGGTTTCTGCAGGTTCCCTTTATTATTAACATCATAATATCGATCAGAGTGTAAACTGACCATCCTGCTGATGAGGTATTGAAATTATGATCATATAATATTCATATTTAAGCAAGGAATTTGAATTCTTCAACCCTATCAAATTAAGTTTGAACTCAACTTACTGAACATGGATTTTTTTCGACAATGTTGCAGGATGGTGATCAACCACATACGTTGTATAATAAGCAGTAGCAGTACTCTAATTAACAGTAAGGAAATAAGACACGGTAGTGCAGAAAACGACTCTAGTAGTGTTTTGGCGACATGTGTTGGGTCTTTTTAGTCACAAGCAAGCTCGCACACAAAGGTTAATTGCACAGAAGAAGTCAACCCTCAGCAGCAGCTTGGAGCATGTTGATTTTGTTGTTTTTTGTTTTTTGTATTTTACAAAAAAGGTTTCATGAGGGTATAACTGACCTTTAGTTTTAGTGTGTTTTGTTATAATCATGTGACGATGTTACATGATTTTGATATGGTTTGTACTGGTTCTATCTATATATATATATATATATTATAGTATATAGTATGTATATTGATTAGTGTGACTTATAACTCTCGCGAAGACTTCGGTGATACGTTTATTAAGTGAATTACCTATGGTGGTGCTTAGCAAAAAAAAAAACATATGGTGGTACATTGGCCTTTCAAGTTGTAGAGTATGTTTGACCCCTTTAACTAATAACACACATCATCAATGGTGGGTTGAGGAGGCTTACCAATCTTACTTACACCAATGATTATTCCCTTTTAGTCACCACTAAAACTCACAGGACCACTTGGAGGTCTAGAAACATGGATCTTTCTTCCGCCTTGAGTCTTGAGCATCCACTATCTAAATAACATTGTTGGTGTCTGCTTTTTCCTATTATAATTAAGCACAACTGTAATAGGAAAAATCATGGTCTTAAGTACCTAAATACATACACTTGGGATCATTTCTTGTTAGGGTATCGCCTAGCTGACTTGTTTTTCATCTTAAAAGGATCATAAGACGATTGGTTGTTTTTCATGTTAACAATAAATGTTTTCACAAACAATGCATGCTCAGAGGAAACAAATATGATGTTAGGTGATATAGAGGTAGACGTAGCTTGTTTATCTTTAGCCTTATCATCTTCAAAATTAAAGCAATGTAAGTTTTATCATAAACCTTTTTAGGGAATTGTTATTCGGACCCCCCGACAGCTATTTAGACCCTGTTAAATTCGTAAAATCCAAAAAAACCTTTTATAAAAAAAATTTCGCTCGCACTGTGAAAGTGCGTCCATCACACACTTGGAAGGTGCGTCCATCACGCACTTTCAACGTGCGTTTTGGTCGCACATTCACAGTGCGAGCGAAACGTACTGATTTCTTTCAATGTGCGTTTTGGGACTGACACTTCTTGGTTAAGGTAATAGGACCATTCTGAGCTCAAATATGCAGTCATAATCTCCAAATTCCTACACCTTCTAGTAGTCACTTTAGAATCAGGAGCGGTGTGGTTTGGAAAATTGGACAAGGAATTAAATTAGATCGAAGAAAAAGTTCGGGAAACTCTATTTCTAGGGTGTGGCCGTGAGCACCAATGGGAGAGGGGGGGAATCTTTTCCGCGTTCTCGTAGGGACGATGAATGAACCAGGTTTAGTTTTACGACTGGTTGCTTCTTGTAGAGCTCGTATTGATGAGACTGTGTTCTTTGTTCTAGGTTCGCAACTTCAATGCACTACTTCTACTCACGAAGGTAAGGGTAACTCGATATAGAAGCGTCATTTGAGTCTTGCATGCTTTAATTGCACTGCTTGCGGTTTGAGATGAAGGTGTTTAATTTGATTGGCAATTGATTGAAATATTGGCATGCTTGCAATGTTTTATGCTCAATGAACTTTGAAGAATCTAGCTGGTGAATTGCTTTACCTATTGTTTATGCAGCATGAATTCTTAAGCATGTTCGGTAAGAGTTATGCTTGTTTATAATATGAATAACAAGTGGTTACCCTGATTGAATATTGGTTTGGGAATTGCTGATCGAGTGACTACTGACGTCACGAGATGTTGTTGGCTAACTTTGGCATATAGGGATGGAACTTAAGTGACAATGAGGTGGTTGTGTCCCACGTTATTGTCCCGTCCTTCGAGGCGTTAAAGTGGCGATGAGGTGGTTGTGTCCCACAGGATCGTCCCATCTTTTGAGATGTCCTAAAGTGGCAATGAGGTGGTTGTGCCCCGCGCGATTGTCTCGTCCGTTGTGGCGTTAAATGGCAATGAGGTGGTTATGTCCCACGTGATTGTCTCGTCTTGTGAGACGTTATTGATCGATCCATTTTGGTAGCAGCATACAGTCGCATTATAGGGAACTAACATCTGACCCTATGTTGTTGAAATAAGTTATTAGTTCATTTGCCATGTTTTTGAAATTGAGTTCGAATAACATGTTTTTCTGTTTTACGTGAGTTAATTGCATGGAGTTAACCATTTCTGTTTGCTACTTGTTGTTTGGGCGCTTAAAGTTATTAGGCGATGAAGAGCCTTCTTAGGATGCTTAGCCATGCATGAGACGGAGAAGGGATAGTAAGTGGCGGAGTAGAGATGGAAGAAGTTGTTTGATATTCTTTTTTCTAGTCTATGTTTGAGTCTTCTTCGTCATCTGAAAACTCTATTACTAAAACCCTGCTTTAGCCACTGTCTAAGTGTGCATACTTATTTTGAACCCTGCTTATGATATTGTAAGTTACTATTACTATATGTCGGGAACAAGTTGTTTAATTAAGATTATGTTATGTTTCCAACCTTATGGTTGAAGTGTTTAGTTTGTTTTCATAAAAAATGCCCTTGTGTTTTAGGATTGCAAAATAGTCCTTATTCTTTGATAGGTTTCTAATGTGATTCCTCAGTTAAGAAATTGGGACGTTACGCAAAACACTATGGTTAAGTACTTTTTTACTTTTTTTTATAGGAAAATGTTAGTTGTTAGTAAATTAGTACAAATTATCCCTCCTCAAGGTTCGAACCCTGACCCTTCACCTACAGTTACCCTTAACTCAACCATGTGAAGGGATGGCAATGGGTCTCGGACCCATTGGGTACCCGTTAAACATACACATACCCGCTAGATGGGTATGAGGTTGGGTACAGGTAATTACCCGTAAAAAATAGCAGGTACGGATGCGGGTATGGATGATATAGTACCCAACCCACCCCATACCCGCACACAATTTATTAATTATTATTTTTTATATATATACACATACTTGGAAGTATATATATTAACAAACTTAATTTAAGGTATAACTTTCTAACTTACTCTTTTAAAAAATGAATGATTTTACTTGTTAAATATTTGGATAGTCTTTTGAATTTTTAATTAATGAATAGTAGTTATATTATTTGAATTTAATGGTAATGCACTGTCAGTGTAAACATTTTTTACACAGACATTCACTGATAGGTTGCCAAATAAGAAAATAAGCTTTTAATTTAATTAAAATAAAAAGGATCATAAATGCATTTGAATACGTGACATTCTGTTATTGGACGTATGTGTAAAAATGTTTTACACTGACAGTGCACAACCATTAAACTCATATTATTTTTTGTTGGAGAATGAAAATTGTATTTTTGTTAACTAAATTGCAGGTAAAGAGTACGGGCATTTACGTACCCAGAGGGTACGGGGACTGTAAGACCCTAGTTTTTAAGATAGGTTAAATAACTATTTTCTTATTCACGCTTAGTTTTCCGATGTAACCTATATGGAACTTGGACAAGTGTTTACCGAATTGGACGACTTTATGAAGAAGAAAGTTCAGGAATTGACTAAGAATGATGCCATAGGCAGTTTAAGCCATAGTTCGAGTCATTTCAACACCCGGCTTATGTCGAGAGTGTCCGAAAAAAGGCTATTTCTGCTCTTACAGCACTGTTTACGCGAAATTCAAAATCTTTAGAAAAATAAGAATCTCTCTTTATTTTTCCCATGACCAGTGTTTCACTACGGAACTCTGGACTGTTCACACGATAGGTTTGGCTTCCCGGAAGTCTGTCGAAGCTAGGCTTTAATCTCTCGGGGACTTTAATTAAGACCCTTAGTGAAACGTTTTTCTATTCGAAGTTTTTAATGAAGTTTCCATCCGCAAAGTCACAATTCTTTCAGCATTTGCGACATTTCTTCAGAAGAAAGTTTCTTCATTCGACGTCAACTGCAAAAAGTAGCTTTCCGGCATATTTTGGCCAATACTGTGTTTAGATCATTTTCTTCAATTCTGAGAACCTCATTTGGAGTTCTGGCATTCTGTCGCCAGATATTCATTTCTTATCGTTAGATGGAGGTACCAGAACGATCGGTTTCGAAAAACCTCAAAGTTTACTTTTCGAGCATCCGCTATCATTTCCCACCATTAGAGAGAGAGCCGCAAGTTGTAGAGTGAGAGGGAGAGGATTTCTTCGCGAGTTCTTGCTCGATCGTCCCAATTTCAGTTTCTGTGGATCGATAGCTAGGTAATCTTGCTATTCCATACCTTTGTTTGTACTTTCTGTAGCTTTAAACCATGTCTTTCTGTGCTCACAATTTGGAGCAATTTCCAAAATTATCTTTTTACTTCGATTTTTCTTTAGATCTACCTTCTACTACTACCCAAAAACCTATATTCTTCGCCGATGCACGTCGATTTCGATCGAGTCGCCGTAGATCTGAAAAACTGTGGAAATACCCATATTCACCAAAGTTTCTCTTTTTGAATCAAAAATTCACGACTTAACCTTGTGCCTTTAGGATTAGTTGCTATAAATGCTACGATCTACAACCCTGTCAAATTTGTTTTAAAAAATTTTAACTTTGAGTTTTGAGCTTAAAGTTTGGACCCAAAAGCACGTAGTAGCTCAGCAATTTCTAAGATTTTTCCGAGCATTGATTTACCCTAGTTATACCCCTAGATTACCATTAATCAAGTTAGATCGAAGAAAAAGCGTCGAAACGCAATTAGAGGGGGAAGTGGCCGAGAGCTCCTAGGGGGTTTGGGGGAGTTTTTATTTTTTTGTAAAAACTTGTCTTTTGTCCTAGATTCTCATACTCTGAAACTTCTAAAGTTTCGTCGAACGTTAGTTAGAATTGTATGAGTTGTTGTGATTGATTTTGAGTGAGTAATGTGATTTTTACTCAAAGGTTTGAGTTTGGATTTGGGAACGCTTGGAGCTGCTGAGGATTCGCTTGAGGAACTTGAGGATCGTGAAGCTGGAAGAGACACCGGTGAGGGCAACTTACTCTACTAGATAATGATTTAGGCGTCGATAACTTTGACTTGTTTATTTGGCTATTTGATATTGATTGATTGATCTGAATTGGGAAATGTTTTCTAAGTCTAAGGCTTTAGCCGACATATATGTTTATAAGCTTTAATTGTTCTATGATTGATGTTAACTAAATCACATGCTTATGTGCTAAGTGGCTATTTGTAGAACATGATGATATGTCTGAATATGTGTTATTGGATTGTACTAACTGTTTGTGCAATTATTTATCCGTATAATGTGATATTGTCGGAGTGTGGATAAAGTGAGTTTATGCCATGCTAGTGACTGAAACCATTAAGAGAATAATCATTGGGTCGGACCAAGGTCTGAACCTTTACTATTTTAGGAGATCGAGACCTTCTTGGGGAATTACACGGGTTTAAGGGAAACCTTAGAACTCATATAATTATAAACCATTTTACAAATGAAAATCATAACACGGTAAACAACATTCAAACACTTTAAAGTATCGATAAATTAATGAAGAAGTCTTAGAGCTTGAATAAGAATTTAGGAATATGAGAAGTGTCGATGATCCTAGTTTAGGGAAAACCCCTAGGTGCTTATGCACCTTTTGCCAATCGGCAGTTAACGTTTAGGCTGCCTAATGGATAAGTACGGGAAATCAATAAGTTTCCAAGTACGATGTACCCCTTTTTGCTCTAAGAGCAGTTCGACCATCCGAGTGATGAGTCATCAAGAGTGTTTGCCCTCTATCATCGTAGGAATTCGAGGTCGATAGTTCGACAATTACCTTAGGGAATTTAAGAGACAATATTCGTAGCTAGACTCTTACGTGTGAGGACGATTCGATGTTTGGCTAACCATATTGCATCATTCATTCATGTATGAGGATACACGACGGAATGTCAGACCTCTGTGGAGCCAGTGGGATTGAAAGATCGGGTTTCCACGTAGATCACCACGTGTGACTACACAATTCTGATTGTAAGAGACACCGAGTCTGATAGTTAACACACAGGCCGGTGAAGAAACCGACTCGTACGCACGTGTCCAGCCTTTCCGGAGCATTATTTTAGCATGACATTGCATTTTATACCATTCATTTAATGATTTGAGGTTGATGAACATCGTTATGAGTTTGATGATCTGATGTTGATAAACATCGTTATGCATGTTGATTTAGTAGTTGATGATGTATTGATATATATGCCATGATAACATTTATCGAACCTATATATATCTACCCCCGTACTCTACCTGTTCTCTTTATTATCTACCATATTCTGTGAGTTGACCCTCGCGCCTTGCCTTGTGTGTATTGTTTGTGTTTGGACAGTCGGCAAACTACCAGATGTTGCTGGGGGAGTGATTTACGCTGGTTCGCCCGTTAGGGGTAATCAGGTAACATCTGATTAATCGAGTTGACCCTGCCGCTTGGACGTTGGACCCCGCCAACCACTGAACGACGTACCGAGGGAGAGTGATGGAGGATTTAATTGACAACCATGGAGACATGACTACTGGAGTTCTGCGGAAGTACACCGTTGCCTTTGACCTGCCGCTGATGGTTCACTTTGGACTACGTATTGGACTACGACCACCTACGTCGTCGTCGTCATTATCATCGTCGTCATCTGATGAGGAGGATCCTTCCGGGGTCGATATTGTTGTTGTGACACCGTCTGGACCGACACCGCCTGCTGTTGTGTACCCTACTAACGTCGCGTCATCATCGAGGCTCGTTGAGCCGAAGGAGGAGCCTGTCGCCAAGCCTCTAACTCGTCTTGGGGCGTCTGTTTCTTCTCGTGGTTACCATGTTGAACCTTTGGTTCGCATGGTTGAGGAGGAGATCGTTACTGACGTAATCGATCTGGAGACTGGTTCGATTAGGGTGGCACGGAAGACGGTTCGGAGGGAGGTTCTTGACGTGGATGCTGATGTGCTTACTGTGGACTCAGACACGGAGAACGACTATGCGAGCGAGGAGGAGGAAGAGGGTTGGGAGACCCGCTTCTTTGCATGATTTGGGTTAGGTTGTATATTCAGCAGTAGCTCTAGTTAGTTGTTGTACATTTGGGACAGGGTAGGTTCCCAACCTTTTGAAGTTCTGAAGATCCAGACGTTCTAATAACCCAGACACTCTGAAGGCTCAGAAGCTCTGATGGTTTAGAAGACTCTAAAGATCCAGAAGCTGAAAAGTGAAGTCTCTGAAGTCCAGAAGCAAACTGGCACTGAAGTACAAGTACTTCTCCTCTGAGTTCAGAATCAGAAGCTACAACGGTCAGAGGATTCATGCTTCCCTCTGACTCTGATCAACAAGCTTCACAAGTTCCAACACGAAGCATTCCTCTGATCAGAAGTCAACAAGGTTAAAGGTCACGTCACTATCCAAAGTACAAAAGCAGTGTACTATCCTGACGACCTAACCTAACATTCTCAGCCACAGCAGAAGCTGGAAATCCCAGATCTGTCCTCCAACGGTAGCATTCCCATGCAATGTTCAAAACCTAATCCTTGGAGTATATATAGAGGCTGAAGACTGAAAGATGTTGTTGAAGAAACTTATACGCGCAAGCAATATTCAAATCTTCTTAGCAATCTTTCTTCATCGAATTCATTGTGTTTACTACAAGCTTTTCAGAAGAAATCTCATTGTAAACAATACCTTTTTAAACAGTTGTTTATTTTTACCTTTAGGAGATCAAGGTTGATTGGATCCTAGAGAAGACTAAGAGAGTGAATCTTAGTGTGAGCTAAGTCAGTGTATTGTTAGTCACTTGTAGGTCTCAAGTGCAGTTGTAACAAATTTCTGATTAGTGAATTGCCTTCATTCTAAGAAGGAAGAAATCACCTTCACGGGTGGACTGGACTAGCTTGAGTGATTCATCAAGTGAACCAGGATAAAATCCTTGTGTGCTTTTCTCATCTCTTATCTTAAGCACTTTACTTGTGTTTCGAAAGATTTGTTAAAATCTTAAGTGGGAAGTTTTATTTTGAAAACGCTATTCAAACCCCCCCTTTCTATCGTTTTTCATACTTTCAAATGTGAGCTACCCATACCCCACTTTTTTACATGAATACATGATATCCTAATATATTACACATTGTTATTATCAAAACTTACAAAAAGATATTTTTAGGAAACTCAACTTAGAATTAATAATCTCCTCATTTTTTATGATGACATATCTTTAAGTTCAAACTAAAGCCAAATAAAATATATTTATATAAGTTTGCGAGATTTTCTAATTAAAACCTTAGATAGAAACCTCCCCTTGAGTTAATTATCCTCTCAAACTAACACGATTTTAGGTTATTTTACTATGTTTTGATGTTGCATTACGTAGATCCTTCTTTGTATTAAAATGCAAATATAAAGAAAGCATGAAGAGTACTGAAATTAAATCCAAGTGGGATAAGGATGAGGAAAGTGTTGGCTCATCATTTCAAAAAACATGTTAAAGGTTTGATCAATCGAGCCTATTGAGTTCTCCATAGACCTCATCCTAGAATTCATTTACCCATCCCTTGTGACTAATCTAGCATCCAACATAACAAACTGAGCAACTACGACACGGGTGTCTTTTAATACGAAGGTGCAACTTCATATGAAATAGTGACACTAATAATATGGGGTTTATTCTAGGTTTTTGTAGTCCTTCTTATAATTTGTGTTTCTTTGAGTTATTTATTGTGGTTTTAGTCTAGTTAAGTCCCTTTTAATGCATATTTGAATCTGTATTAGTTTAGGTGTTTTTAGTTTATTTATTTGATCTTTTTATTAGTTTTAGTTAGAGTTAAATCCTTTGGTTAGTTTTGAGCTGAAATATGAAGAGTTCATGCATGAGCGTTGATGGCCTTTTGGGTAATTTTATTTGCTGAATTTATCAAGGGTTGCTGAATTATTGTGAGTAAATGAATGGTCTCATTGTGATTGATGGCTAATGATTATAAGTGAAGGCCAAGTGAAAAGCTATGATAATGGGAAAAGAAGGAGCTACAGAATTTGAAGGACATGAAATAAGCCACGCATGTGTGTCATGGAAGCCACGCACATGTGTAGCAAATCTATCGAACACAACCAGACCTGAAAGTCATGCATGTGCGTCAAATAGGCTACACACATGTGTAGCAGCACTGACCCTCAACCCTAAAGGTCAAGCATGTGCGCCACATTGGTCACGCACATATGTGGTCGTACTGTCCTAGGAAGCTGAAAAATCTATTTCCCACACATATGCGTGGAGGAGGGCCACACACCTGCATGGATTGTCGTTTTAAAGTTTATAAATTTAGTTTTTCTCTTTTCTTTTAGGTATCTTATACTTTTCTGAACAAAACTCATAAGTTTAGATTCTTGGAGCTTGTGGGAGGCTTCTTGGAACTCTTGTTTCAGGTTTTTGTTCTTTTAATTTTCATTATGAATTCTCTAGTCATACTTGCCTAATTTTTCTTTGTACTTTGGGTGAAGTGAACCTTAATCCTGATTATGGTTTGAACTTCTAAGTTTCTTATATGAATAAAGCTTCCTTTCTTTTTTTTCTAGAAAGGAGAATAATATATGAATAAAGCTTCATTTCTATGTATCTTTTCTCTGTTTAAATTTTCTCTTCAATGTGCATACAAGTGTTTTACTTTCTTCTTGCACAATGATAGTTGGTAAGGATTAAGAAACTTGAGATTAGATTGGTTTGTTTGCTATCACTTAGGTATAAGGGTATGAACTTATTGTGTTGGCTTGAACATATAAACTTCATTCTTCGATTGAATTGACTAAGCACTAAGGCATTAGGTTTGGCAAATGAAACTGAATGATTTACTTGATTAAGGTATTAACAAGTAAAGGTAGAGGCTATAGTATCGTCGAAAGGGGTTCTAAAATTCATATAAGGACTTGGTTGTGAGAAACATAATTGGACTAAGTGAAACTTAACTCAAGGTACTAATTTCTCTAAATAATAATTTTAGCTTTTGATTTCCTGTGTTTTACACACAACAAATCTCAAAATTATATTGTTTTTTCCTTTTACAATTTTGAACACTAAATTCCTTGAACAATTTGATAAACAACTATCTCTGTGGTTCGATATTTTTATATTACTTCGGACAATCTGTACGCTTACAGATTGGCTATCACACACAACAGAGTTGCATCAACAAATGGTTGTGGATCTTCCATGTGATCATTGTCTTCAAATATTTGTTTTTCATTGACTATAGTTTCAAGGCCATTGAGCAAGAGTGGAGGTAGTGGAGGTGGTGAAGTTGGAGTCATTTCAATGTCATGAAGATATTCAGGGACTTCAATATCTTTAGTCTCACTTGATTCTTGGTAAGAAACAAGGACCAAAAATCAATGACTTCAGCCTCTGGTACCTACATTATAAACATGAGAATGTAACACTTTCCAAGATTGAAGAGGGTTTTACTTGAGAAGGAAACAAAAGCATATTTGAATCATTCCACATGTCCAAACTTCCTAATAAAGAGAGAAATAGCAATAGGCCAAAACCTATGGAAGTTGGGATTTGAGGACACCCTTTCTTGAATTCTCCCAACATCATATAGGGCATTAGTTTAGCAATTCCTTGAAAGACTAATTCTTGACTCTAGAAGTCTAACTAGGGCCATTCAGTTAGAAGAAAACTTTGATGCAGCTCTCTATTCATTTTTCCTTGTAAGATATGTCTTCACCAAATACTTTGTGGGGCACAGCCACATTAGGAACTATCAAGAAATCTCTATCTTGTGGGGCATAAAACATCAAGAACTCGAGTTAACATCATAAACCTGCCTTGCAGGTCTTATACCATATGTTGTGCAAATTTATTTATCTTTAATTTATGACGTTTTTTAAAAATAAGTTTTTATAATTTTTAACATTAGTATAATTTAAATGTACGAATATTACTATCCTATCATTTACTATATACTATTTTGAAACCAAAAAGTGACAACTCCGACAAGTGTCACCTCCTCATGCTTTGTATTTCTCTTTCATACTATTATTAGTAGGTAGATGATGTCATTTTTGCATTTTCTGATTTTTCAGTAATTTAAATATTCAGTATTTTCTGATTTTTTAGTAATTTAAATTTTTTAGGTAAGCCAAATTTATTGAATAGAATTAGAATTACAGGGGGTACTTCAACCCATAATGGTTACAAGAGTACTAGACATGATAGTTATAAAAACAAATAAACAATCCAAAGCTATTGAAACTAGGAAATGGTATTGTCCTAACATAACCCAACATGTTCCTGGAAAATCAAATAACCAATTCTGATAGCAACCTATTATTGAATGGATGCATGACCCAATAATTGTTTTTGCTATTATCACAAGCCGCGTGCTGGCTACAGGCGCTGCCCTCTAATGCTCCCAACCAGATTTTGCATGTCATTTATCTCAGATAGAAGCCAAACACATTCTCGGATCTGTAGTCCATTCATACAGAGAATACTTAAAATCATTGGATTTTGCAGTAATCCAACTCCAGGCTCTGTATTGAGCCAAATCCAACACCCTATCAGCATTTCCATTCCCTGCTTGAAACATAATTTGGTCTGTGTGTTGCCATATAGACCAAACAAGTGCAGTCCGTACAGCCCAAGTGGCATGTCTCTGTTTGGAATTCCAAGTACCATAAGTAAGCTGAAGGAAGTGCATCCAACTGTTTCTTGGTAGAACTGTGATTTTTTCTAGCCACCTATAACATGTCAGCCACACAAAAGTGGAAAAAGGGCATGAAAATAGTAGGTGTTCCACCACTTCTTCCTCCAAACAAAAAAAAAGGCAATTTGAGTCCCCTCTACCTATGAGCACTCTTCTCTTAACCATATTCCAGAACATCCTCCACACAAATGCTAAGGCATTAGAGGGGGCTGCTACATGCCTTAAATCTTTAAAGACAGATCATGCATCTTCAACCCCAGGATCCAACAAAGATAGGTAGGCTGATTTCACAGTGTATGCTCCTTCTTCATTTCCTTTCCAAATCCATCTATCTATTGTCTCATGCTAGAGTACTGTATTTTTTAGCTCTAACTTCAGTTCCCTTACTCATTCCTCCTTCCTCTCGAGCAATGATCTACGCGACGTCAATTTCCATTTCCATCCATTTATGGAGTTTTGTTTCTGATATGAAATGCCATATAATCTACTTTATCTTATCTTATAGCCAACTTCTTTTGCCCAAGTCATGTTACTTGCCGAAAATTTATCTCGTTTCCTTCTCCAATTTCTCTTTCCAGCCATAAGTCAAACCAACAGTTATCAATAAAGGCATGTCCTCGAAATGTCTTTCCACCAACATGACATATGACCACCTAGTTCCACCTGATTTATCCATTGAGGAATTGTGTATTAGACATTCAAAACTTTGTACCAGAGGTTGTCCTTTTCATGCAGAATACGTCAACGCCATTTCCCCAGTAGAGCCTTGTTGAACAAGTTTCAATCCCTCATACCAATGCCTCCAAACTCCTTTGGTTTTCATAATTTCTCCCACCTGACCCATACAACTTTATTTTGTCCCTGACAACCGCCCCAAAGAAAAGATCTCATGATTTTATGACATATGTTAATCACCCCTTCTGGCATCGAAAAATATTTTTTTAGAACAAATAGATTATATTAATGGTAAAGATAAATCATGAAAACAATCCTCTCATGTAGATGGGTTGACCAAAAATATAAAAGTACAACATGGACCCCAAGTTCAGGCTCAATACAATCAGCCTAATTAACCCCTTCAACTATTTTGGTGCATAAGAAAACTTATGCAGAGCCTTATTAAAACCCCCTACGAAAAACCCAGTGGGAAAACCCTAGGGGGGGAAAAGAGTACTCACACACAAGCTTACAAGAAAAGATAGTCACTAATCCTAATCTATAAATTCACATCATATCGTAAAGATCCTCAGCAAAAGAACACTAGTACAAGAGCATTATAATAATGATCATAGCCTTAGCATAAATGCCTATTCTATAACAGTATCACCTCTTCCTTATTTCTGATGCAATTAGCACCCCATTAAATCAGCACTCCTTTCCTTCAACCATTGACAGAGCTATTTAAGTAATACATCTCCTTTTGGGCGTTGGCTCCATGCTTGCTCAAGGCATCAGCTGAAACCCCTATAAATATGTCTCACAAGAAAACAATTCGCAAGCTGGACCAGAATATCAATTCGATTCAGGGTGTTAATTAATTTCCAGGGACGATTTCTGGTACAATTCACCCAAATGACAACCAATGTTGAATCTCATTCAATTATAACATTCTGAATTGAATGTTGATGGCATAATTGCAATGCCTCAAAAATAGTCATAACTTCTGCTTCAAATGCAAAGCCCATTCCAATGTTCTTCGAGAAGAAACCTTTAATTTCGTTCTTATGATTTCTCAGAATTCCCCCACTCCACAAACCCCAGGACTTCCCTTTGTTGCGCCATCTACGTTTATTTTCAGAACACCTACAGATAGTGGTACCCATGATGAATTTATCCTTCTTGTATCCTTAGGTAGCATTTGAATGTTCACGAAATCTCTGCTAAATTGTTCTCGATCATAGGGGCACCTGCTTTTGACAGCCTTTATCCATCGCCCAATGTGTAACAGATGCATTTCCCATATATTTTGCATACTACAGCTCTTCTGATTGAAGCATGCTCCATTCCCTTCAGGCCATATAGTCCATACTAATTCATATGGGATTATTATCCAAAGAGAGTCATCCAAGATTTTGGGAAGGTTCCGCCATTCCAAAAGTAACGGGTGAAGTGACATGGGTATAGCCCAAACAAATCCTTCTCTACTCGCAATCGCAGACCAAATCTGCCAGATTCATCTACAATGGAGAAAAAGATGATTAGATGTTTCAATACCTTGGTTACAGAAAACACACCTCTTCATGTCGTTCAACTCGACACCTCTGGCCGTTAGGTTGATTTTGGTAGCAATTTTGTTCTGTAGGGCTTGCCATACAAATAATCCAACTTTAGGCTAGCATCGTAAAACATGAAAGGTAGAAAACTGGGGTTGAGGATAGTACACTAGCAATCAAAGTAATTATCCCCCCTAAGGGTAGCAATTTATGTCTCCATCTTGATAACCTTCTTATGAGTTTCAACACCACCGGTTCACAAAAAGACAACCTGAGGGGCTTTTCATCCACAGGAAATCCCAAATAGATGAAGGGAAGTGACATAATTTTACAATTTAAAAGCCCCTCTAACCTGAGAGCGTCAATTGAGTCAACGAAAATTCCCGCAAGTCTACTTTAATGGAAATTGACTTTGAGGCCTGATATTAGCTCGAAACATCTAAAGTCACACTTGAGTGTTAAGGCGTGTTGAACTATACATCCGCAAAAAAACATGGTATCATCCGCAAACTGTAATAGGGAAATCTCCACCGGATTCTCTCTGCCCACCATGAATCTACTGAATTTATTCAAATGTGTTGCCTGTTTCATAAGTCCATTAAGACCTTCTACGATAATGAGGAAAAGGAATGGTGCAATTGGATCTCCTTGACGAAGGTTTTTCTCCATTTCAAACCAATCACTTGGACTACCTTTAACAAGAACTGAGATCTTAGCTGATTCAACACATCCCTTTATCCAACATACCCATTGTTCATTAAACCCCATGCGCCTCAACATGTAAAAAAGGAAGTTCTACCTTACAAAATCGTAGGCCTTCTCATAGTCGACTTTGAATACCATTTCTTTTCTCTGCTTGTTTTTTGCCTCATAGACCAATTCAATTACAATCGCCACCATATCCAACATACTCCTTTCCCCAAGAAATCTGATTGTGTCTCATCAATAATCATGGGCAAAACTTGTTTAAGTTGATTGGCCAACATTTTAGTGACAATTTTGTACATGCATCCTATCAAGGATATGGGCTTGAACTCATTTAGTCCTTGTGGAGAATCTGTTTTTGGTATCAGTACAATGAATGAGGAGTTACTCCCTCTAGGCCATCTTCTACTAATTGAACTCATTTAGTCCTTGTGGAGAATCTGTTTTTTGGTATCAGTACAATAAATAAGGAGTTGCTCCCTCTAGGTCACCTTCCACTAACATGAAAATCCTCCATAACGCTCTAAATATCATTAGCCATTAAATGTCCAAAAAAATTAAAAACTTGAAATTACAGTCGTTAGCCCCTGGTTGTGCGTCCCACCCTTCCTCCTTAAATCTTTTCTAAAAGAACTGTTTAACCTCCTGTTAAACCTCCACAGGTTGATCGACCCATCTTCCTTCTACTTCCAGCCATATCAAGTTATTAGTTTTTTCTTTTCCCGTTTACAATAGAGTGGAAATTTTTGTATTGAGATCACTTTCCTTGACCCAATTATATCTAAATTTTTGGCATAAATTTGATTATGTAAGTCAAGCCGGCCTCCAATACTCTAATAGTAGGTCCTTCTATTTGTTGATTTCCTGATCCTCTAATCCCTCCTCCTCATTATTTGTATCCAGTTCTTCCATTTGATAAACAAGTTCTTTACTCTTAGTGTTTAGGTCCCCAGAAACAGTTTTATTCGACTCCTTAAGCTTTGCTTTTAGTATCTTGAGTTCCTCCTTAAGCAAAAAAACCCCCACCCATGTACTTGGATTCAAGCCCGTGTTTCCTCCACAAACTCCCTAAACCTTGGGTGTTGTAACTAGCAATTAAGTGTCCTGAATGACTTCGAATCCCAATCAAACATTGAGCATTGCAAAAGTAGTGGGCAATGATCTGAGAGTTCTCTTTGTAATACATATTGTGAGCATCCAGGCCATATCGAAAGTCATTCCTGGGATACTAGGTACCTCTCAACCCTGCTCATAGCCACCTCATTCGTATGAAACCAAGTGAAGCATTTTTTAGTCAGTGAGATATCTATCAAATCCACGTTCATGATGAATGCATTAAAATCATCCTTCTCTCTTGCACATATCATTCACCCCCTTTCTTTCCTCTCGGTCCCTCACGGCATTAAAATCTCTCACTACACATATCAGTGAGGTTGTACAGCTCTATTTCCATCCCTCTATCTCATTCCATAAGTTTCTTTCCTCCCTGTTGCATTGGGCGTACACATTAACAATTGCACAGTGTTGGTTTTATGATCCCTAAAACCCTCTTAGTGCGATGAAGCCAGAACCTAAAGTGCAATCCTGAAGCTTGAAGACTTCTCTATTCCAGACACATAGTAATCCCCCTACTCTATTGACAGTAGTGCTTTGTTGCCATTCACAATTGTTATCTCTCCAAATTCTGTTGCAGAATCTTTGATCAATTGAATGGACTTTTCTTTCATGCATTAGTACCATATCCACCTATTCTTTCATTACAATTTCTCTTATAAAACGTCTTTTCACACCGCTCCCAAACCCCTTGCATTATAACTAAGAGTTATCATGGATTACCTTCTTGAGCCCTTGCTTTATCTGCACCATTTGCATGTCTTCTTTTTTCTAAATCCCTTTTCTCCATCTCTATCATTATCCTTATTATATTCTCATCATTCCCTTTATTACTCACACTTAGTTCCTTTGCTAGGTTCCACATATGACTTGCCTCATAGTCAACGTTCTTCAGCCAGAATATTCGGTTGTAATTTCAATAGTTGTATCAAACAACGAACAACTAAAAGAATATATTTATTGCGGTACCTTCTTCCTTCAAGCAAGAGCATTAGACTTCCCTGCTCTGTGCCCTGGTTGGCTTACACTTTTCTGTGATTGGGTTCCTTGATTAAGAGGAATGTGTTCGCAATTTACAGGAATGACTTCGCGATTTACACCGCTATGGAATCACAGTGGTTGGAATCACTTTGAATGTACCATGTATCATCACTTTGCATTGAATCAGAGCAAGAAAGACTATCGGTATTCTCCCCCAAATTGACGCCCTTGATTAGAGATGGGATTGAGATTCTCTCTTGCATGTCAAAGGAGTCCATTAAATTTTGGATCTGATCAGGATCTAACCCCAATGGAGAACCAAGATCGTTATGGATCGGGTTTTTATCTACAATCACTGCTTGGTTCAGCCCATTACCCACCGCTTCATCTCTACCTGGGCCTTTCGATACATTTGGGCCCTTTTCCCCTTCTTTTCATATAGTTCCTACTGGGACCACCACATTTACAGTGGGGCTTAGGTTCTTTACCCCACGAGTGTTAATGGTTCCCTTACCAGAAAAAAAAAAGAGTTTTGCTTATCGTTACATTGGAATCCCTTCCTGCTAGCACTGAATCATTGTCATTGTTGCTTTTCCAAATTTCTAGGTTTTTGTTCCTTTCTCAATTTACTAGGTTCGCATCAAATGCGCGTTCAAATATTTCCGCCCTACCACTGACATCCATCTCCCCGTACGGGTTTTCCTCGCCGCCCTTTCGACTGTCCTTGTTGCCTGAGTGTTCCGATGACATCGAAACCGCATCTGAGCCCTTGTATGACCAGAGGGACGACTAGCGAGTTGAGGTCACAACAACAAACATTATCAGGCCCGCCCATCTCCTCGATCCATAAGACGCAACCCATAGAGGATGTCATTAATCGGAATCTTCCTGAAGTGTGTGATTAGTTCCAGCGATGAAGTTTTGATTTTTAATCTGGCAAACTCCAATCTTGAGAATTTCTCTATATTTTCATCTATTTCCACTATGTTCCCAACTGGTGCCACTATTTTAATCAAGCATTCCTTCCTCCATAGATGCAAAGGCACAACATATCATTTCACCCATACTAGCCAGTGTCTAGGGACATTTGCAGCATCAGGTGACCAAGACACAAGGGATTCGAAGATGGACCCTAGCCATTCCTCCCCTGATATTAAAATCATATCATCTCCTAGAATCCTTGCCTTGATAGTAATCAAACCTTCCATGATCAATGTTTCCTGGATCATGTGTGTCATTTCCTGTTTAAATAGTCTCCCCGCTAAGCTCTGCGTAAGCCACCCACCTATCATCTCCTCCATATTGATCTTCTCTACCTCCCATAGTTGGAATTTTTTGCTTCTGTCGTGCTCTGTTTTTGCTCTGTAGGGCCTTCATTAGTGCCTCAGCAAAGGATTTCTCTGGTGCTAGATGGTTGCTTCGTCCCTTGGAAGAAGTCCTCACCTTTGCAGTGGCTTCACCAGTGCCTACGAGTCTCCCTTCCTGCCCCTCTATTCTGCCTTCTGATCTATTTCTAGGTTTCCCAAAGTCAACCATCTCCTTGTTGAACTTTGGGGTGTTAATGTAGAGCTTTTTGTCCCAATAAACACCTGGTCTAATTGTCTCTCCAGTTTTATAGGATCTTTCACATTCAAGAATCTGACAAATCCAAACCGGTACCCAGCTTTGTTCTTATTGTTAGGGATGGATACCTCCTGTACGTCACCCACCATTGAAAGACATTCAACATCTGGATACCTCCTGTACGTCACCCACCATTGAAAGACATTCAACATCTGCTCTACTCCGTAGTTCTCTCGAAAATGGGAGAAAGAGAAGGATGTGATATCCCCTCCGCCTTTCCCTCCTTCTCTCTAGCTTTCTCTCTCATATAGATACTTAATATGACATTTAATGGTTATTATTGATATTTGAATAATTAACAAAAGTTAATTGTGACTTTTCTACCATTACATGTATTTTTTATTTTTTATTAAATCTATATTTATTGTTTGAGTTTTTTTCTTTTGGTCCATGTACCTCCCCCTACCCAACCCATATGTTCTCCAGCTCCTACCACTTGAGTTATCCTATGGGCATTATGAATATTTAATAAAATAAATTTTAATTAAATATAAGTGTAAATTTTAGACTAATTATAAAAATTTAATATGATGTAATTAAACCATTCATTTAATTATAATACAATGTCATATATATCTATTATTTTATAAATGAAATCAAAATCATGATCCATCTATATTTTAGAATAATCATAAAATTAGTAATATGATGTCATATATCTCTTTTAATATCTAGTTAAATATAATTAAAAATAAATAAATAAAATTTTTACACCTATGTTATGGAGAAATTTAATAAAATTTAATTCAAATTAAAAAAATGTTGGTCACTACCGTCATAGTTATAGAAATATGTCATACTATTAGTTAAGTTATATTTATTATTACAATCTGAAATTTGAAAATAAGTTAATTATATTGAATACATCCACTAATTTAAATCAATCATAATTTATTAAGCAATTACTAATATTTATGAAAATTCTTAGTTAATATATTTGTATACATTTAATGCACAATAAAGGAAATTGTCCCCCCCCCCCATTTATTTAAATGTACAGTCCACTTCCTAGTACTCTAACGAAGAAGAGAATTAAAGTTCCTAGAACCTAAAAATCTGAAGATGGCTGGAGCTGGAAGACTTCTATCCCTCTTAACAATTGTCTTCATCATTCTAATATTAGGTGATTTCAATTTGATGAAGTTCATTTTTCCAATTTTTTTCTAAAACAATTCAAAGTGGACCAATGTTTAAAACTCTTTCTTCTTCATACTAATGATAAAATGGAAAATTAAAAGAAATGTATATGAAGCCAGAATGTATAATTATAACTTTTGGGGAACTAATTTAATTGCAGTGTGCAGGTCTTGAGAAAACGATGGGTGAGACAATTGGAAGGGATACTATTGCAGGGTTGGGTAACAAAGATGCAAAACCTCCATGTTGCGCTCTCAACTATATAGGAAGTTGTGTGCCAGAAACTGGTGACGAATACAATTGCATAAACTTTTGCAAACATAATTCCTGTAAGCGTTCTACTTATGACGGCTTTTGCATATATCTGGGTAAACCAAAGCCGTATCGTTCTTTTTGGGGTTATTTATGTTATTGTCCATGTTAAATAATTGGTACAAGACTACAAGGGTTTCACCAGTATAGCAATAATGCTTTATTTAAATAATAAAGTTACTTTGAAAAGAAAAAAAATTGAAACCAGTTACTTTGCAAATTGATATCATTTTCATTGTGATTTTTTAATTAATGCGGTAACCTATATTTTTAAATTAAATAAAACCAAAAATCATTTTGGTAAAAAATTTTAATTTTTTCTAAACAAACTTATAAATTGTATTAAAATAAATAATTTGACTATTAAAAAGATTTAAAGTTATAATCGTGTTACTTTCAAAGAAAAAAAGTTATAACCGAGTTAAAAAGAACACGACACCAAAAATGATACCATACGAAAGCCTAAGAAAGTAAATCAAAAAACCATAATCTATCGCTAATAAACCACCGAAAAAATCTTCATCTTCATCTCATACATCATTTTTCTCATTTACTAAAATCATATAATTGGATTCATTCTCACCAAACAAAAGTTTCAAGAAAATACTTATAATTAAATATTCTTATGCTTGATTCAAATTATACGGAAAATGTGCATAATTAATTCAAATAAATACTATTATAATTTATATCTTAGTTTTTACCTTATATAATAAATCTAATTAAGTCCTACTTTTTAAAATAAACTAATCAAGTAACTAATCGTTAATTTTTTTGAATTCGGCCATGTAGCCTGAATAGTTTAATCACTAAGACTTTATTTTCCTATTCTTTGTCCTCATTTCCTTATTTGTTATTTGTTATAGAGAAACGAGAAATGGGGCAGAGAGAAAAGGAAATTCACCTTGATCAAGTGACCAAGCTACATGAAATAATTTAAAGCGTTCAATGGTGATACATCGTACTCGATGACAAATAGAAGACATGAATACATATCTCAATGTTAGAACTGTTTAGCTCGAGAAATAACTAAAAAGAAAATAAGAGATGTAAATATGTAATTAAATCATTATCAACCTAAATTTGAAGTTGATGTTATCATAATGAAAATAATTCAAAAATATTATAACAATTCGAAGACATTTTTAACCAACGATAATAACAATTATAATATAATATTAATATTTTATTTGTGTTATTACAAATATTATTTTATTCCAGCACATGTTCCAACATTTCCATCCTTTGTGTGGTCCTTGCAACAAGGGTAATGGAAGCATAGAACGCTACAAAGCACATTTGGTAGCAAAAGACTATACTTAAATGAAAGGAGTGAATTATTTGACACAATTTCTCCCATTGCAAAGATGACCAATGTTTGAATGGTACTTGCTTTAGCCTCTAAATTCCATGGGATGCTTACATGGTCATTCCTCCTATAGTTATTTTCATGATGGTCCAATGAAGGTATGCAAACTTTTCAAGTTTTTATATGGACTTAAGCAAGCAAGTTGTAAGTGGTATGAAAGATTATCCTCTCTATTACTCAACTATAGTCAACACCAAAGGCATTCCAATGACTCCCTCCTTACTAATTCTACTTTGAATGCTTTTACCACTTAACTTGTGTATGTAGATAATATCATTCTTGTTGGCAATTCGTTTTCTGAAACGCGATTTGTCAAGACCACACTTCACCAGCATTTTAGAATCAAAGACTTTGGCAAGCTTAAGTACTTTTTGGGTCTTGAGGTAGCTCATGTCAACACTGAAATCTCTTTATGTCAGAGGCAATATTACCTAGATTTATTAATTGTAGCTAGACTTACTGGTTGCGAGCAAGCTTCCACACCATTGGATGATAATAAGACACGACTTTTCCTGGACGATGGTCCTTCTTATTCATATGTTGCTAGATATAGGCGTCTGATAGCTAGGGAGGTTATTTTATCTTAACAATACTCGATCATACATTAGTTTCTACACACGTCAACTCAGTCAATTGTTGGACAAATCAACTATTACTCATTTTCAAGTTACTCATCATATTCTGCAGTATCTCAAGGGAGCACCTGAAATGTGGCTTGTTCTTTCCTAGATTTTATGTTATCCAATTGATGGGTGTTGGTGATGCGGATTGAGGAGGTTGCTCAAATTTTAGATGCTCTATTACTGGTTATTGTATCTTTTGGGTTCTTCTTAATTTGCGGGAAATCCAAGAAACTTCCCACAGTAGTCAAATCCTCTATTAAAGCACAATATTGGGTGTTGGTTGTTATCAACGGTGTCAAACTCGTGAGTTGACTCGTAGAATCGTCTAAGTCTACGAGTCCAAGTAAGGAAAACGCATCAATTCGCTTATAAACTTGTTTTCTTATGTGACTCGGCTTAGACTCGGTCAGAATCACGAGTCTGGACCGATTTTCTGAGTCTAGAAAAAGAAGAAGAAAGAAAAAGTCTAGATCGATTTTTCAGCCCCTTTTTCACATTCCTTTGAGCTGTCTAAGAAGAAGAAGAGGAAATGAGAAGAAATCGTTTCCGGAAGAAGAAACAATAACATGAACTGTGAACCAGCAGGAATAAGATGAATAGAGAGTGGTAGAATTTTTATTTTGTCAAAGAGAGTGGTAGAATTTTGAAAGAAGTGAGAGAGTAAGAGAGGTGTTTTGCGGTGCCTCTATTGCTCAACAAGTAGGAATTTAAGAACTAGTGATTCTTCTAACAAAAAAAAACTAGTGATTCTTAGTTGGGCCGTAATGTTTTTTTTTTTTTTGTCTTGACCAAGGTATCCCCACAGCCGACAGCCGTGAGATTAATCTCTTGCCTCACGGTCAGCGCACTAAGCGGTAGGGGGCTGGCCAAGGAGTTTTTTCTATCCACAAGAGTGGGGATTCGAACCCCCAACCACTTGCTTAAGGATAATTATATCTTCACACCTCACTTTTGAGGTGTGGAGAGGTGGAAGAAGAGAGAGATAGGAAGAAATGAGAGAGAAAGTAAAGATGTGATATGTGATTTGATTGATAAAGAAGAGATAAATAAAAAGAAGTGGAGAGGTGTGTATATATCATAACTCCTTGCTTAAAGGATGAAGTGCTGAACCACTACACCAACTCACTTGGTTAGTTGCGTCATAGTGTACCTACTTAATACACCTTTATTTTTTGGGGGACAAAGAAATTAACATTTCAATTCAAAGAACCTTTACATTTTTTAACCAAAAAATTAAACTTTACGGGCCACGTAATTACGTAAGCTTCATAGGCTAATGTCAAACAAACATAATATAAAGATTGAACCAATTAACGGTTTTTAAAATAAAAATATTCATATCATACTAACAATAAAATGAAATAATTTTGATCCTTAAAAAATGAAACCATATTGACTTTAAAAATTGAAAATTATAAGTATTATTTTATGTCTTTTGATCCTTAAAAAATGAAACCATATTGACTTTAAAAATTGAAAATTATAAGTATTATTTTATGTCTTTTTGATGGTCTTGGTAGATTTTCTTTATACACCATGGCATGTTTTCTTAAGTATTTTTTTTAACTCAAACGAGCCCGAGTTGAGTCTATCTATCCAAAATGATTCTGTATAGATTTTGGAATCTGATAATTCTCACAGCTACTACATGTGAGCTGCAGTTGTAGCGGCTTACTTATGTCGTAAGAGATCTTCATGTTACTTGTTTGCAAGCAAGTCGTACTCTATTGCTATAATCAAAATGTTCTTCATGTAGCGGCTAATCCGTTATTGTTTCTTAAGCGCACTAAGCACTTAGATATCGATTGTTATGTTGTTCGGAAGATAAGTCAAGCATGTCTTATCTTATCCGTCTTTTATCTTTACCCACTCATTCCCAAATAGCTGAAACGCTCACCAAATCACTTCTTCCATCTCCTTTACAGCATTTGGTCTCCAAGCTTGGCATGGTGAACATTTTTCACCCTCCAGCTTGAGGGAAGCTGTTAACATGTATCAGTTCTCATTAGTTAGAAGTTAGTTGCACTAATAATGAGTTGGCTAGTTAGTTAGAAGTATAAGCTGGGTTAGTTCCATGTTGTTGTAACTTCTCTGTTTTCTCTTAGTTTGTTCAATCTCTACCAGTATATAAGAAACCATTCCGTATCTTTTCATTTCAACTGTGAATAACATACAATTCATTCATTCTTCATATTCCTTCCTTTTTAGTTTGAATAAGTCAAACCAAAGCAAGCCAAGCTTGTGAGCTAGGTACATGTAATAAGTGAAAACAACTGCATTGTCTCCCCTAAGTACTAAAACCAACATTCCAAACATTTGTTCTTTCACATGAAAAACCCCAAAATGTTGGTTTTCAGTTTGGTGGTCCGTTTGGGACACTGAATCACACATTCTCAAGCCCCAAACGTAAAATAGATTATGGACCCCAATTGGGGTAGAAGCACTTTCAAACTGAAAACCAAACCGATAGACAGCAAATTGTTGGAATGTTGGTTAAGTTTCAATCCAATCCATCCCAAGTTTCTCTCAATTAGACAATCTCCAATTCTAACAACACAGTAATAATTCATAGTAATTGGATTGAAGATACATTAGTTTGTCATTCACATACATCATCAAAACAGTGCAATCACAGTTTTACACACACTCACAAAAGAAAACCCTAGCGGGTAAAAGCGTAAAACACTACAGAAACATAAATAAGAAGCGCAATCGGAACGAAGATGAAGAGCGGAACGATGGCGGCGAAAGCGTGGGAGCTGCCGCAGGCGAGAGTACCAAGCTTGATCTGAACAACATTGACAAGAGCGAGCATGAGGAAGAGGCAACCGGAGACAGATCCGGCGCCGGAGACGACCATGACGAGGCGGAGGCAGGAGCGGTTGACATGTGCGACGGCGGGGGTGTAGGCGGAGGTGCGGGTGAGGCGGATGGCTTGCTTGAGTGCGAGTGCGATGAGGCTGGAGAAGAGGAAGGAGCTGAAGGAGTAGACATGGAAGGCGACGAGATTCTCGGCGATGGCGGCGGTGGGGGCGCAGGCGGGGTCGGAGTTGAGGTTGTTCTCCGGGTCGTGAGGGTTCCAGGTTAGGCCGATGAAGACGGCGAGGGTGAAGAGGGAGTTCACGTTCACGATCGCGTCTAGCGCCGTGATGTGCACGCTCGTGATGGAAGAAGAAATTGCCATTTTCGCCAATGCAGATAGATACCAGATAGAGATAGATCTTCACTCTTTTATTCAATTTTAGTAAAGTTAGCTGCTAAGGAATTGTTTGGTTGGAGGAGAACGGAGGGGAGGGAAGGGAAGGGGAGGGGAGGAATTTTTAAAATCTGATTTTGTTTGGTTCAAATTTTAGGAGGGGAGGGAAATGGAGGGGAGCAAAATCCCTCCAACCTCAACTTTTTGATCCCTCCAAAAGTGGGGGAATTAGGAGGGGAAATAAATTTCGGACAAAAATAGCCCTGCAAAAATCTAAAATTCCAACTTTTTATTCTAGGGTTTCCCTTCTTTATTTCACGTTATTTCCTTCTTCTTCGTACCAACCGCTGCTGCCCCTCTCTCCACCGTCGGCGCTGCCCCCCTCTCCGCCGCCGCCGCCTCCTTCTCAACGGCGCCGGCCCTGCATCCCCGCAACCCAAGTATGTGTTAGCAGCATGATTCTCTCACAACCCTTCTACATGTACTAATTTGTGGAAAGAATAGAGAAGAAATCGGTCATGTTGTACACGGTTTGAAGAATTTTGATGTGTTACTGTTTGTTAGTTCATCTGAATTAAGTTTTGTTCAAATTAGAAATTAACAGTGAAAAAAGTTGAGATTTTGGGTGCAATTCCATCTGGAATTCTCTTCTCCCTCCCTCCACTGTATCTGATTCAACCAGCATTTAACAATAGAAAAATGGCATCCAATAAGGGTTGTCCGCATGCAAACAGGCTCCAAATTAAGTACTTGGGTTAAAACTTAAAACACCTTCAAATGTATTTGGAAACAGATATCGAAGCTACCATGATTGATCTACAAGTTTTCATGCCAAATAGATTTGGGTTGTCAATTTTTCTTTTGCACAGTAATTGGAATCACGTAATTCAGAATAATTAAGCTTGATTTTGGTTTGTGAGGTTATGGTGAAGGCATAAATTATGCTGAATAATTGTTGATGAAAAAGGATGTTATATTGTGTTGTTAAATTCAAGTAAATATATAAAAGGAGATAAAAGTAATTTTAATTATAAAATTTCTTGCCTCCCCTCATGAACCAAATAAAAATAAGTTATTTTCCCTTCCCTCCCCTCCTATGAACCAAACGTAATAAGTATTAAAATCCCTCCCCTCCCTTCCCCTTCCCCTTCCCTCCCCTCCCCTCCATTAAAATCTCTCCCCTCCCCTCCCCTCCCCTCCTTTGAACCAAACAGTATGTAAATGAAAGTATATTTCAATTCTGGGAGGTGGTTTTCTAAAATAAAATAAAACTTCAATTAAATTGTTGTTGTAATTTCAACTTTCAAGCGGTAGACCATTATAGACGGTAAAACTCTATTCCCCTAGTATTTAATGTAGCTGTATTTAATATTTATAGGAACTCGACACTACTAAAACGTGCATAAATTGAATAATCATGTGTCAGTTGATTTACGCGCTTAGTGTATACCCTATCATACTACTTATAATTTTGTAGAAATTACGCTCTCCTCTCCCATGAAGTTTATTATAAAAAAGTGACACGTTCTTCGAATGAGCTGTTATCGAATGTAATACCTCTGTAATTATGAAAAATGTAATCACTACCTTCATATATCATCTGAAATAATAGATAGGTTGTAAGTATTATGATGATAAATCTTATAAGAAATTGATGCAATAAAGATCAATTCCAATAGAGATTAGTGTAACATTTTCAATAAAGAAAGAGTAAGTCAGAGGAAAGATTTGTGTAACAACAATAAACCTCAAGAGATTTGGGTGCAATTTATCTCTAAATTTTTCCATATTCAATTGGATATATATTTTATATATATTAGATAAATCCACAAATATCTCATCAAAAAAGGGCATTTGGTCTAGTGGTATGATTCTCGCTTAGGGTGCGAGAGGTCCCGAGTTCAATTCTCGGAATGCCCCTATTTCTGTTTTTATGATCCATTCTTCAGTTTCACAATATAAATGACTTCTAATGCAGGTGCCAATGCCATTAAAGTCACTTTTTTGTTTGTGAGATCCAATTTATTTCTATTTGGCTTATGATGTAGTAATGCTTTCCATACATGGCTCCAAAAGAAGAAATGGTTTCAAATTTCAATTAATTAACCCAGTTCAAATGTCAACATGATTTCCAGCATATTTGAATTCAAAAATACTACTATGAATAGTTGAATACCAACTGCTACAGATTCCAGCAAGAGACTAGTAACTAGTAAGTAGTAACTATGAATTTGAAATTTTGAATTTAAATTCTCAATAACGAAACAAATATTCCCTCATGAATGATACAAATACTCCTAAAAAGAAAAAACAATGTCATAAATGTTTACAAGAATTTGTACTCCACTAAATCTAAGGCCCCTGGTAAACTCTTTGTGCTTCATTTTGTTCTGTTTTTGGGGCATGATAATTCCTTGAGACGTTGTTCTGTTTTTTTACTACTTGGGCTTGAACCATTCACCCCAATTGAATTGCTACCAATCTTTGATTTTGTTGTCTCTCCTCCAAGATAATTTGACAATACTCTTCTCACCCCAAAGCCGCGACGATGAGGTTTAATAATGTTGTTGTTGTTGTTGAGGAAAGGAGTTCTCTCCCCTCTTGCAGGACTAATCAGCGGCGCGGGTGAAAAGCGAGGTGTGCCAACTGCTGATTTGCGTGGAGTGTCCGAGACAGACACTGAGAATGATGGACATGAAACCTTCTTCTGAGAAGCCATGTTAACTGTACTAGGAACTAATGCAAATTTGTCTGAATGTTTGGTCAGGTCATCCACATAGAGCAAATCATCAATGCGGGCTATGATGTTAAAAGCCATGCTCTCCAAAACTCTTGAGTAGCTCTCCAAAATGGATTTTCCAACATCCTGAAATGTTTGAGTAAAATATGTCAATATGAAGCAAGGCAATTAGAGCTGTCAATATGGGTTCCAACCCGCGAGCCAGCTCGACGGGTTGGCTAAATGAACCGGGTTGGGTTGGTTAAATTCCAGCTCGAAAAGAACTTGGGTTAGTGCAACCCGGCTCGTTTAACCCGCGGGTTAAACGGGCCAACCCGCGGATCAAGCGAGCCAACCCGTCGGGTTAGAGTTATTTTTTATTAAAAAAATTATTTTATTTGTCTTTAATTTAAGGTTAGTTTTATGGATTACTTTTAGATAGAAAAATGGAAATTTTCATTTCTTTAAATTTGAGACAATTTTTTGTGTTTTATTTATTGTTATTCTATTATTTATCTTATTTTAAATGTGACAGTAAAATAATTGTGTTTTTAAATCTTGTCAACTAAATTATTTTACTATATTTTGTACCCAAAAATTTACTTTACTATATTTCAAATGTGACATAAAAATTAATGGGTTGATAAACCTCTTTCTTATGAGTTGTTACCAATTTCTTTAAGTATTTTTGTGAAATTATTTTTTTAAAACATTTTCTAATCCAATTTATCTATTTTTTATATTTTTTTTCACCCAACCCGCGAGCCAGCCCGCCAACCCGCGAGCTCGTAGCGAGCCGGGTTGGGTTCATATTTTCCTGGCTCGTTAAGGCCCCCGGGTTGACACAACCCAACCCGTTTTCAACCCAACCCATACGGGCTGACCCATATGGGCCGGGCTGGCCCGTATTGACAGCTCTAAAGGCAATGATAGAAATGTCATCATTGAAGTAGGGTCAAAATATATCAATAGTATATTTTATATTTGCACGTTAAGAAATTTGAATTGTCAAACATGGGTCAGCTCATATATTTTATCAAGATTACAAGGCAGAGATAAGCTTAAAATTTGAATCACCTGATCTTTGGACAAACTGCTAAGATATTTTTACTCGGTAAATTTAGGAATTCCCTGACTGCAGGAAATCCAAATTCTACTTTTTTGTATCATGTGGTGAACTAATCATCCAAAAAGTTTGAACTATTGGGTGAAATTGTTTACTCGGTACCATGTCATGAATCAATCACCCATAAATCTTTAAGCTATTGGGTGAAAATACATGAATCGTTTCTGGTACCATGTGATGAACCAATTATTCAAAAATATTGAACTATTGGATGAAAGACACAGAAACAGTTGTATATATTTTAACAAAAAAAATTGCAATTAGGGAAGTGACTAGTGAATGAATGATCATGCAAGAATAAAATGGATTAATGCATGGAACCTTGTTGCACTGGATTTTGCTGGTATCAAGGGTAGTTTGAGATAAGCCTGGGAACCGCTGCTTCAAGGAAAGGAGAATGTTTTCAGCTCTATCTGCTAGCAGTTCTCTCTTATCTCCATCAACCATGAAGTCCTTGACAATCTCCCAGGATGACCTTGTGCTTGTACGGTTGGGACTAGGAGAGGACCTGGAGTGAGCTCTTCTACGCCATACATAAATTGCTGCTTCCACACGGTTCGCGATCTCTAGCGCAACATGTTCAGATGAGATGTCCAAGCAATCGAGCAGGCACTCTGGGGAGAACTGATCTGATGTGATGTAACGGTAAATAAAATCCCCCAAGCAAGTTCTTCCGTTCTGTAAGCCAGGTCATGTTCACGACAGTGTCACAAACTAACAGAAAATTAACTTCAGGACATTTCATTACTGGTAGCAGAAATACATGCTGAAGAATGTTTTCTTGCAGAGTCTGTAGATCATTGAGCTATGTCATGTAATAATGCAATCAATTCCATATAAAGTATAGTCAGTTACCATTTCCATACAATGTTCAAACATCAAAACACTCTTTGTGTAAAGTGAAAACCCAAACTAACATTGGCAGTGTCTAAATTGTAGGTAAGTGTAAGTATCTGCATAAGAAAGGTGTGTGCTTGTAAGATTGTGTGTCAAGTCATAATGTACTTAATCATAGATTCTTGTTTGACCATTTAAGGCTATGTTTGGATTTCCTATGGCATCAGTGCAAACAGAATTCACTTCGAGCCAAAAAGTGAGTGGAGGTCTTCTTATGAATTGAGATGAAGTCCACTCACGTTGCACTCAATTGGTATCCAGACACATACCAGTTGAGAGCAATGTGAACGGACTTTCATCTCAATCCATAAGAAGGGATCTGCTCACTTTTTATCTAGAATTGAGTGCAATGTGACATGCAGAAAAAAGTGCGGTAGAATTATGACCTTAGGGAGGACTTCCAAATAGGACTCTGGAACTTCCATCTCAGCCAAAGCAGTGCTGTTGATAGCCATGGCTGCTTTTAGTATTTGGTTTGCACATTCTCTGGAGTGATTCAGCTTCTTTCTTGAGTCCTCGCTGAGACCCGCAGGGGGGACACGGGGTACTGGAAGCCACCACTTCTCTTCTTGCCTCTGAATTGTTTTGCGAAAAGAGGCCGAACCATCTGCATCTTGGGCTACAATGCCTTGATCAACATACCAAAACTCTGTAGCAGTGAAGCTATCTAAAATTTCCTGTGATAAACAAAAGAAAGCATACATTAAAATTGAATAATGTGACAACCATTGAATGATGCCTCTGCTAAAACTACTAATGTTCCATGATAGAACAAGATTCAGTAACACTCACCAGAAGCATGTTGTCAAGTTTGCGAAGAGCTGGGAGATTGATAAAAATATCTTTCCTAGGCCTGCAAGTCATTACCTGCAGAAAACATCACATTATAACATGTTTTGATCAACTTTTCCCTCTCAGAATTAATTATTAACTGACATTCAAAAGCTACTTAGAGAAGCTTCAACTTATAATTGATTTTGATTATATAATCAATCATAGAAATTTCCAAATATGCTCTTAAAAACATCACAATTCCCCTTGATGAATAAAAATCAGAGTTTCAGCTTTTGGGCTTAGAAGTTAGAACTCAAGCCAATTTTACCTCAAGCTTGCTTCCATCAGGAAATGTTTGCCAAGAAGGTATTAATTCAACAATGTGATCACTAACACTAACAAGCCATTCCATCTCTCTCCGCCACATTTCTTTCTTCTCAGAAGGTAGAGGTTCTAGTCTCCATAATTGCCCAAATGCAGTGGCTACATGTTGCATAAAAAAAGTCCAAATTGAATAAACCATTAAACAACTTCAATTTTAACCAAAACAGAAATTTGAGAAGCATTGGCCAACATAAACAAACAAATTAAACAGTTTTTGAACCACAACATGAGCCTATCTCTCTGTGTGCAAAGAGAGAAAGAGAGCCTACCACACAGATTAGTAATGGCATTTGAAATGGCCAAAGCAGTGCAAACCCCTTTTCCAGAACCTGACATATCTTCCCCAAGCAACAATTTTGCAAACCTTTCCTTCATCATGTCAACATCTGCTTCAATTAAAAACAAATCTAATCATTAGCACTAATTACACAACAAATAATTGGACATTAATGACTTAACAAGGCATGATTAACTACAACCAAACAAAGTACTATCACAAATCACAATCATAAATTAATATATGGAGAGAAAAAAAATAAGCAAATTGAAAATGGAAATGATAATAAGTAATAAACTAACCTGAAATTTGTAAACCTATACTGGTAAATTTTGAGTCTTCCAAGTGGGACTCATGTTGATTTTCTTTGTCATCAGAATTTAAGCGCTTGGAAACTGAAGCCTTGAGAATAGGCCAGCCAAGTGGAGCAGGTGAGGAAGACCCTTTCACTTTTACTTCTTCAGAAGAAGCTGAAGAACTGGATCCACTGAAACTGGTCCCTCTAGAATCTGCACTGGAATCCGTGACACAGGACTGAACCCCATCTCTTTTCTTTTGAGAAACATCACTCTTGTTTGATAAAGTTTCCATTTTGGAGAAAGTTTTTGATCCTAAATCCCAAAAGGAAAAATGGGTAGTCACCACTCACTGAATCAAGGTTCTGATTTCTAAGAACAACATAGCTGCAGACACAAAACTGAGACAACTAAGGTGGGTTTCATTCACTGTTTTAAGGATGTTGTATATGAAGGGACCGCTAAGGTTGTTGCTTTCATGGTGAAGAAGACGTGTGGGTTGGGTTGTGATAGTGAGATACTAGTACTCACTCACTGAGTGTGCAGAAGAGAACAGACACAAAGTCACACACTTTCTTAGACACAAATTTGATTTGATTTGAAGTTTGAAGGTCTAAAGAGAGAAATGCCAATTGCTACCTGCCACAAAACCAATGCCAACGTCTCTCTGCCTTTCGCTTTCAGAGTACCTAGTACGTTCAAATTATCAATAAAAAAAATTTAAACCTGGTAGATGGAGCTAAAAGAGGCTGAGCTATTGAAATTACTTGTTTGTCCTTTTGTTTCATTCCTATGATCCTATCTTCCATGATTTATAGGATGGATGAATGATAGCAAAACTCTCTTTAACTGTATTTAGTTTTTAGTTTGAAAGTTCATTTGAGGTATTGAAATTTAATTGCATTAGAATTCGATATCACACATTCTAATGCTCCAAACGTGACAGAGGTTATGGACCTCGGTCGGGTGAAATAACTTTCAAACTGAAAATTAAACAAACACTTTGTCTTTAACACTATGTTTTTAACACTTTCTCTTTAATTAGTTAAAATTTATGTAGATCTAACCAAATTTGGAGTGAGTCTCTAATGGATTTTCTACATGAATTTGACTAATTAAAAAGAGAGTTAGAAAAAAGAGTTTCAAAAAGAGTGTTGGTGTGTTTGGATAGATGTCTAACGCCACAATGTTAAAAGTTGCACTTTTAGCTTTACAAAAAAGTGATTATGAGAGTTTTGAGATATCTTTTAATTTCATGTTTTACTATATTTTGAGGTGTTTTTTGAACGAAAAAACCCATTTACCAAGACAAAACGCGAAAGTATCATCTTTCTTCCATTGGTGTTTAATGTGGGTGAACTTTCATACACATATATAATTTATGTGATTTTCAGCTGTAAAATTAAGTTAATTAAGAAAGATACTTTACTTAAAATAGTGATTAGTAATCACAATTTTCTCTCTCTTCATATAGTTAGTGTCTGTGTTTAAGTAAATAATTTTTTAAGTTTTTTATATATTTAAAAAAGTTATTAAAAGAAATTTAGAGAACATATAGGAAAATTCAAACTATTCCAAAAATAAGTTTAAATAAACATCTACATATAATTGCTTACATCATAAGATAAGTTTGATCAAACTTTTACAAATGCACTCTTATAATCATGTTCGAGTTATGGATAAATATTTAAGACTCGAATCTGATATATTTCGTAATTTGGTTAACACTTGATTTAAAATTTAAATGCTCAATAGTTTTTTTTTTGTAAAAGAATGCTCGATAGTTCACACTAAATCATATAGTTGATCTTCTATTAAATATCATTTTATACTTTAATTAATTCCTTGCAATTTTTTGTAAATGTACTTTACTAAAATGGTCATCCTTCTTTTATGCAAAGAAATCGAAAGATCACGATTTCAGAAGATTTTGGACCCACTACTAAGGAAAGAGTTAATGTAGTACTAATCCTAATGGAATGTCATGATTTGAGAAGATTTTGCAAGACTAACGAGGTGGGAGTAATGATATATACACACCTCATTTTTTCTTCCATCTCATTCCCACACATTTTTCTTTTTATCTCTCTCTACATTTGTAGTCACATCACAAATCATATCACTCATTTCTCTCTCATTTCTACCTTATTTCATTAGGTGGAGGTGGAGGTGGAATTGATTTGTATACTAAACATTATTGAACGAGGTGGCAATGTGAGGCAATTCTCCTGGCTAGTTCCACCTTACATAGTTACTTTAGACTATTTGAGTTGGCTCGTTTTAGCTTTTTTGTTTTGTTCCAAAAAAGCTAAAACTACAATAGTTTTGGAACGTATCGGTTTTGACGGGTGCGGATTGCGGGTTGAACGACTTGGTTAATTTGAGTAACACAATCGGAAATCCAGTAAAAAAAAGTCACAAAATATCAAAGGAGAAATAGAGAAAACTTTCTTCGATAATCAATTCCATTCCAATGATATACATAAATGTTTAAAAAAAAGTAAAGGAAGTGAGAGTGAGAATGCTTCATTTTCATCTTCATCATCATCTTCTTCTTGCATGCCTCACTGGTGAAATTTTAAAGAGGTTGCAAAAGAAATAAACCTTTGCATACTAGAAATTAAAGAAACCGCCTTTTAAAGAGAAATCAACTTGCAAAGAGTTTCGGAGCGCAAGGTGAAGCAAATGGAGAGGAAGATCAGTGTTTCAGGTATGGTGGGTGCGGGGGCGCAAGGTGAAGCATATGGAGAGGGAGATTAGGGTTTCAGGTGTGATGGAGAGCAGTACAGAAAAGAGAAAACGTTGGGGTTTGAGACTTTGAGAATGTGAGAGGTGTCTCTAAATTAGCACGACTGGAGTTTTTTTTTAAGATCTACTTCGGTTAGTTCGGTCAGAATGCAGCCCAAACCGAATCCAACCGTACCAAAACAACACGAACTGATATTTTTGTTCCGCCCTACCGATTGCATGATCCGAACCGGCCCAATCTCTGAAAAACCTCAGTTTGCTTAGATTCGGTTTGATCTGATCCATCTTGAACAACCTTAAAAATAAGTTAAAAAGCTAGTATTGCCGTAGTCAAGTTTGCGGTAGAAATTAAAGAAATAACAGCATTATAACCTGTAAATTTATGTAGGACTGATCATGTTTACTCCTATATTTTAAAATTTATGATATCTACAATTTCAAAAAAAAAATTATGATATCTACATTTTCGTGTAAAATATATATATATATATATATGCGGGCTTTAATTGAAAATGTCCCCTTTGGGTACATTTGAAATTGCTACCATAATAAAGCCATATTAAATCTGCCAACTCATGCTATCAAAGTTCTTTGATGCTATTTCTCACCATTGAATTTGTGCTGGAATCAGCTTTCTTTAATAGAACAGCAGCATTATTTAGCTCCGAATGCTAATTTAAGAGCTAATACAAATATAGCATCATACGATCATAGCAAATTTTCCCCAAAGATTCTTTTCTTATTGCATTTGATAGTTCACACGATGTCGCGAGCTTATCTTTTTTCAAAGGAGTTGTCTAAATGACCCAAGGTAAAAATTGGGTTAAAGCACCCATGATGAGGTGTTCCAATAATATTTATAACATGTTGTTAACACCAAAATTTCCTAGTTTGGAAATTGATAATTAAGATATGGTGTACATGAATGCGTGGTATGGTTTAGTAGAATTTTTATCATGTTGCCAAATTATTATCGACTACATATGTTTGTCGAAATATTAAAGCCTCACTTGGTTGAAATTATATCCAAATTAGCAAGGCAATGAACCACAAAATATGATGGATGATTTCGACTAATAAGCCAAAGACAGCCATGTACCATGCTTAGTCGAAATATGGAACTGGGCTGATGTCGAGATTATATGCTAGAATTCAAAAGTAAAATGACTTAAATATTATGTTAAATGGCCAAGAGCTTTGAAGTAGTCTAAGTGGTAATCAACCATGATTCAATCCATATGGTTCCACGTAGCAAGGAGGTTACCATAGTTTAAGACATGTGCCACATTCACACCCACGTAGCAAGGAGGATTCCATATTTCAGGGGCCACGTTCACACAGTTGAAAATTTGGAATTACACTACCATTTGCCAAGTCACCGGAAGAAGCACAAGTTAGTGGAAGTTAGTAGTGGTCTAAGTGGAGCTTATTACTTAGTGGTCTGGGTAGTTTATTTTAAATAAACACATGTTTATTAGGTGGCAATGTTAGTTATCAGAAACTTAGTCTATAAATACTAGTTCTGATTGTAAAATTAAGCAGACTCACACAACTACTCAAAACTCTCCATGGATGCCTCCAAGTCTCATGTGACATATGGCTACAAAGAGACTAAGAGTGTGCTGTGATTCTCACCTTTAATTTTCAATGCAATTTTATTTCCTTTGCCATTTTAATTTCCTTTTACTTTTTGTTCCTCTTTTTTCTTTCGATTCTCTACTCTTTTTTCCCTTTTGTTCATACCGTTCTTCACAAAAACCCAACTTTGACATTTAAAACGTCTTCACTAAAGAACCCAGAAAGGACTCCGAATCCGGTCCTTAAATTGCTTTTGGATTTTGTTTGTTTACCAAAAATCACCGTAAACACATGTGTTTTAATAAATTCCAACTCATTTCATTATTATTTTTATTTTATTTTTTCATAATGTTCATTTTATTAAATAATATGTTTGCACAATAAACCAATCATTTAAAATAATAACACATAACTCCTTTAAAAAAAAGTGACAACCCTAATCCCCATTTGTAAGGCCATTTTCAAATGAGTTTTCAAAATCCCCCAACTGCACATATCTTTCTCTGTTGATGAAGTTTTTGGTCTTGCACCATTTCTTGTGCACATAGTCTTTTTTACTCTTGGTATAGAAAATCCGGCATACATTTCTTAAGGGGTGATTGGGGATTTATTGGTTTAACATCAAAAGTCTATGCTATTTGAAAATATTCATGCAAAGATAATGAAATACGCTGCAGGGACCATTTTTTAACTGTAATTTGATTGAAAACATAATTGATGATGAGAGTTTGCTTGTTTTCTACGATCAGTTATAATATAGAAGTCTCATATTTAGGACATTGGACTTGTTATGCACGTTTTAAAACCATAGAAGAGAAGTGCAAACACACCAGATCTAGAAAGCAGGGAAGAAATTGGGAATTAGGGTTTCTCATAAAAAATTGGGGGAAAGGAGTTTTGTGTTATTGTCCTAAATGATTGCTTTATTGTGCAAATATTTTATTTAATAAAATGAATATTATGAAAATATAAAATAAAAATAATAATGAAATGAGTTGGAATTTATTAAAGGAAAATGCTAAAAGGCACGAGAGCTCTCGGTCACGACAAGGCACGAATCAATAGTTTGATGACATGTTTAAACTTTTTTTTTTAGCTCTCTTTCCTCCGTTTTTTCCCCGTTTGTGACGTCCTTATTTTTTTCATAGCTTTTAATTTTGACCTCTCACCCAATCTTTCTTTCTGATCAACAAAATCTTTTTACTCTTGATCATTATTCTTTTCAATAAAAATTGTCATTATCAAAAAGGGGGAGATTGTTAAGTTCAAACGTGTTACAACGTGTTTCAATCTTATTTATTTGCCCCATGCTTTAGTTAGAAAGAAACTAATCTTGAGATACAATTTTGACTTTCCCGCTCAAAGACTTCTTCTGAAATTCTGAGGTATGACGTGGCATAGAACGATACAGAATAAGTGTCTTCCTTGTTTACTGGACGATGCGATCATATCTTGTGTAAACTTCTTTTTCCTTATAAGGCTTAGGCATATTCGTTGAAGCATGCGACCTTATAATATATATTTCCTGAAAAATGTCATTAACATCTGGAATTAGATTTTAGTATAGAAAGGTATTTATAAAAATTGTTAGGATCAAAATAAGATTGAAACACGTTGTAACACGTTTGAACTTAACAATCTTTCTTTCTAGCCATGCTTGGACTCAGCTTTATAGGTTTCAACTTCCTCTCCTCTGCCATGCTTCACGGTGCCTAAGAGCTCGAAGCTCTTGACATCTCCGGATGATTTTGAGACCTAGAACCTTCCGATCTATGCCAAGCACCACCGCTTCTCCAAATGGGATCTTGAATCCCACTGTAGCCGCGACACCACGGATCGCACTCTCAAGCCTCTGCTGAATCGCACGTTGAACCAGTGCTGTTAGTGTTGGGGCTGAGGTTTCGTGTTTGGTCGTGGTTGTGGTTCTGATGGTGGTTCTTGTGGTGGTTGGGGCTGAGGTCGCCGCAAAGCTCGATCGACGCTGCATCGCCATCTTCCAGTTCTCTATTCCGCTGGCGGCACCATCCTCGTCGCCCACCACCGCCTCGCCCTCGCTGCCGACACCTTCATCGTTAAGGTCGTTGTGATTCCAGTAGAGAATTGAGTGGTAGCCATTGAAGAACGATAAGATAGAAAGAGGAAAAGTTAATGAGAGATAAAAGATATATAATTGCTGATTTTAAGGAATTTCTGTTTTATTATATTTAAATAAGTAAAAGAAAAACAAAAACAATGACTCTCGTGCACTGAAGCCTCGTGCCAAATAGCGGCACTCTTTATTAAAACACATGTTACAATATTATTGGAACACATCATCATGGGTGCTTTAACCCCTTTTTTATTATGGGTCATTTAGACAACCCCTTTTTCAAATTAACCATGTTATGATCTCTATTATGCATGGGTAAAATATTCACTGGCATGATAATTTAGCCTCGTTGCAATGTTGGTTTATATGGGGAATAGATATTTTAATCACTGTCTGATATTATTATAACACATGGACTTCACGACTTCACTGTCAATTACTCTGTGACGCGAAATATTTAACACTCTCTAAAGTGAATATTTAAACTACATCCCACAATACACTAAAACAAGAGTATGGGAGAAAAAGAAACATAAGCTTATGGTGTTTCTAGGTGTTGGTGTTTGGGGTGTTGTAATAAGGGACTTGAGATTTTTATATATAGCATGAGACCCCGCAACCTTCACCATTTTAGGCAATGTGAGACTTCTCTAAAATGTTTTTTTTAACCTCTTTCTTTATTCATCAATATTAGCTATATGAGACTTATATTGCAATCAACACCAACAAACAACTCTATTCATGAATTCTCTTCAATCAAATAATAAATCCTCTAATTCTTGCAACTTGATTTTGGACATATTTCTATACTAATTTTTTTATCATGTTACATTTCAACTATAATTTCAAATTTGATACCAACATGTTTATAGGAGACATAGGCCCCGTTTGGAAACACAACTTAATTAAGTGCTTATGGTTATAAGCGTTTATGACATAAGCGCTTATTCCTAAGCTATTTTAAAATATTTATTGAAATAAATTGAAAATAAGATATATATAAGCATAAGCTCTTTTTCATAAGCTATCTTGAGTAGCTTATGAAAATAAGCTCAAAACAGCTTATGACTTACCATAAACTGTTTGCATAAGCTATCTCAAACACTGGCATAAGAGCTTATGCTATCAGATAAGCTGGAATAAGCTATTCCAAACGGGGTCATAATTCAAATCTCTCCACATCTTCTGTTGAAGTCCAGCCTACAAACCCATGTAGAAATCTCAACGGCAAAAAGTCTTTTGTGCCTACAACGGCTCAAACAGTGCTTTTAACAATGGATTAGGTTAAAGAAAAGTTAAAAGGCAACTGTTTAGAAAGCAGAGGCACCGTTAGTTATTGACTTTTAGTTTCTGCATGGCCCCTGCTTTTTCAAAAGCTCATATTTTGGACATCTCGAGTCAGCCAATGCCTCTTTCTCAATCAACTTTGCTTTTTGCTGTGTTTGGTTTGCTTTTATATAAAATCAAACCTAATCCATCTTTGAGTTTCTAAAATAAGACTTAACTATTTTCCATCACGAGAGCTCAGTCACGGATCCAGAAATTTGAGATAGTGGGACAATATATACATATAAATTCGTAACAAACAAATTAATATATATTATTATAAGTGAGGACATTTTAATCAAAGAAGACACAAGTTTGAGCATTTTTTACCAAAGGAGACATAAAAACCTACATACTTTTACACATTTAGCAGTGTGAGACACAAGTGAGAGCATTTAGCAATGTGAAACATAAGTGAGGACATTTTTTATCAAAGCGGCCATAAAAAAAATTGTTAGGAGAAATAGAAAGGAGAAATAGAAAAGATGAAGAGAGAGCATAAGAGAAAGATGTGCTAGGGTTTCATTGGAGGCAAACAATAATCTAAGAGTATTACAATAAGAGACAAAGCAAACTATAAATAGGTCAAGAGTAAAAGACTATACTACCCATAAAACCTAAATAATAAAATAATGTAATATTATCTAACATCCCCCCTCAAACTCACGATGCATCAACAGGAACAGGAAGCATCGAGAGTTTGCCAATCAAGAAACGAAAACGCCTAGCAGAATGAGACTTAGTAAATAGGTCAGCAAGCTGCATGGAGGAGGACACAAAGGGCAAGGTGATAGTCCTCTGCTGAAAATGATGTCTAGTGAAATGACAATCAATCTCAATGTGTTTGGTGCGTTCATGAAAGACTGAGTTGCGAGTAATCTGGATGGCACTCATATTATCACAATACATAGGAGTAGGTGCAGAGAGGGAGACACCCATGGATGCAAGGAGCCAACGCAACCGAACAATTTCTGCAGTAGTGGATGCCATGGCACGATATTCAGCTTCAGTAGAAGATCGAGAGACAACAACTTGCTTCTTACTTTTCCAAGAAATAAGAGAATCTCCAAGGAAAATGCAAAAACCAGTTGTAGATTTTCGATCAGAGGGAGAACCAGCCCAATCAGCATCAGAGTAAGCACGCAGCTCCAATGAGGAAGAAGAGGGGAATAAGAGGCTTTGAAACTGAGTGCCCCGAAGACAACGAAGAATGCGAAGAATAGCTGCCCAATGAACTGTAGTAGGGGAGGAAACAAACTGACTAACAACATGCACTGCATAGGCAATGTCGGGTCTAATAATGGTAAGATACACCAAGCTGCCAACAAGAGTGCGATACAAAGTAGGATCTTCCAAAGGGACACCATCAGATGAGTTATATCGAGTATTCATTTCAAGAGGAGTGTCAACTGTTCGAGTATCAGAGAGACGAGCTTGTGCAAGAATGGTGGCAATATACTTAGATTGAGAGAGGAGATAGCCTCGAGGGGAATAGTCAACCTCAATTCCCAGAAAGTAACGAAGAGTCCCCAAATCTTTCATCTCAAATTGTTTAGCCAATTGAAGTTTCAAATTCGTAATCCCAACAACATCATCCCCAGTAATAATCATATCATCAACATAAAGAGATAGCAAAATACGACTATGAGGAGAGCATTTGACAAACAATGCAGAGTCATGTGGGCTGGAGGTGAAACCAAGTGATTCAATCACAATGGAAAACTTCTCAAACCAAGCACGAGGGGCTTGTTTAAGCCCGTAGAGAGCCTTCTTCAATTTGCAAACTTCACCTGGATTATGAGAAACACCTGGTGGAGGAACCATATAAACCTCTTCCTGTAGATCACCATTCAAGAAGGCATTTTTAACATCTAGTTGGGAAATATGCCACTGACGAACAGACGCAACTGCAATAAGGGTCCGAATAGTGGTCATTTTAGCAACAGGAGCAAAGGTTTCTTCATAATCCATACCATACTGCTGAGAAAACCCCTTAGCAACTAAACGAGCTTTGTATCTCTCAATTGACCCATCAGACTTGGTTTTGATCTTATAAACCCAACGAGAACCAATTGCAGTTTTTCCTGGTGGAAGAGAGACAAGTTCCCAAGTATTTGTCTTACGTAGAGCAAAAAGTTCTTCTTCCATAGCCTGCTGCCAACAAGGATCAAGAATTGCCTCTTTATAGGAGGAGGGCTCAGACAAGCTATGAATGGAGGTTAAAAATGAAGCAAATGAAGTGGAATAGAGAGAATAAACAAAATCAGGCTTTTGAGTGGACTTACGATCACGTTGAGGACGATGAGGTTGAGGATCTACAATCTCATAAGCTTCTTGGGGAGGCATGGGTGCAGATGAAGCTTCAGAAGTAGCAGAACTACTAGTGTCGACCCTGCAAAGCTCAACATGAGAATTAGTTTGACTATGGGGAACAAGGGGAGCATCTGTGATGACCGAATCTATAGAAAAGGGATCAATGCGAATGAGATCAGATTTGGTAAGATCATGGGTCCTAGAAGGAACAGTGTAAAAAGGAATATGTTCAAGAAACACAACATGGCGAGAGACATACAATTTTTTACTTGTAGGGTCATAACAACGATAACCCTTTTGACCATCACCATACCCAAGAAAGACACATATTGATGAACGAGATGACAACTTACTGCGTTCTACATGCGGACGAAGAACAAAGCAAGTAGAACCAAAGACGCGCAATGTAGAATAATCAGGAGCATAACCATATAATTTTTCAAAAGGGGACAAACCTGAAGTGAGAGAGGTAGGGATTCTGTTAATGACATGAACAGAAGTGAGGACAGCTTCCCCCCAAAACTCACTAGGAACAGAAGCAGACAAGAGAAGAGAACGAGCTGTTTCAACAATATGACGATGTTTTCTTTCAGCAACTCCATTCTGTTCAGGAGTATCGGTACAAGACGTTTGATGAGAAGTACCATCAGATGCAAGGAGTTCAGTAAACTTGTTAGAAGTATACTCACCACCTAGATCGCATCGAAAGCACTTAATAATAGCATTATGTTGAGTTTTAACCATAGCACGAAACATATGATAGACAGTTATAAAATCAGAACGATGTTTCATAAGATAAACCCAACAGTAACGAGTGCAATCATCAATGAAAGATACATAATATCTAGAACCACCTTTAGTAGCAATTGGGGATGGACCCCATACATCAGAATGAATTAAGTCAAAAGGTGCAACAGAAATTGAGACACTTTTACTAAAGGGCAAAGCAGAAAACTTAGCAAGTTTGCAACCACAACAATCAGAAATATCGTTAGCTTGCAACTTTCCTAAAGCTTCTGTAGAAACTAAGTATTTCAAACGGGAGAAAGAAACATGACCAAGACGAGAATGCCATAAATAAAACTTAGAAGAGGACGGAGTCAAACGAAAGGACGACAAGTCTGCACTAGTAGCTGCAACATCTAGACTTCGTAGCTCTTCCAAAACATAAAGTCCCCCATATCTACGGCCTGTCCCAATCAGCCTCTGAGACCGCAAATCCTGCACATAACAATAGGTAGAAGAAAAGGAAAGTAAGCAACCAGAATCACATAACTGACTTATAGAAATAAGACCCACACATAATTTAGGAATGTAATAGACATCTGGAATAGATAAAAGAGATGTGGAAACAGAACCAATTCCTGCTACAGGTAGAGGTGTGCCATCAGCTGTTACAATAGGTACAGTTGAAACAGGGTGTATGGACACAAATGATTTGAGATCAGGTGACATGTGATGACATGCTCCAGAGTCAAGGATCCACAAGGATGGAAAAATACCTGAGGGACTGGTGGATGGCAAACCTATGTTGGACTCGGCAGAAGATTGTGCAGCAGACATAACAGACATGGAATATGAGTGCGTGGAAGACGGTACAGGCATGGCTGACGATTGTGCAGCAAGGAATTTGTTGAATTGTGCAGTAAGATCATCTAAGGAAGGACCAGAAACATATTTGCTCTCATCAAACACAGGAGTAACTGCATTAGTATTAGGTGCTGGAGGCCTGGAATTCTTAAAGTTGCTTTGGTTGAACTGACTCGAAGGCTTCCATTGAGAGGATTGTTGTGTTTGTTGTGCCTTGTTCACCAGTTTTGGACATTGGGCTTTCCAATGCCCTTTTTGCTTACAAAAGCTACATTCATCAAGACCAACTTTTACATGAGATTTTCCTTTAAAAGGAGGGACAGCAAGAACAGAAGAATTTGGACTTTGGAGAATTCCTCTGTGAACTTTTCCTTTATCAGATTGAGACCTAAAGCGAACTTCTTCAGCTATCAATTCACTAACCACTGAATCAACAGATAGAAGAGGATTACGATGCAGAATTTACCCACGTATCCCCTCAAAATCATTCCGAAGAGCCATTAAAAATTGAACTAGACGTTGTTCCTCTCTACGTTTAGTGTACGGTGCAAAAGCACTCAGTTCTGCAGATTCAGTGAGAGCCAACTGGTCCCAGAGGTCAGACATAGCATAATAGAACTCTTGAATGCTCATGTTATCTTGTTGAAGAGCCCGAATGTCAATTTCTAGCTGATATTGTTTGGCAAAATTAGACTGCGCATACAACTTTTTCAAATGATCCCAAACCTCCTTCGCTGTTTCAAATTTTGCTAACTGAAAGCCAATAGACTGCATAACAGAATTATTAATCCAAGTAATAATCTTTGAATTATTTGCTTCCCAAGATTCGAGCTCCGTTTCATATTTTCCATCTTTCTTGTCTTTTGGTGTTTGAGAAGTTCCAGAAACATAACCCCACATTCTTTTGCCTTTCAAAAAATTCTTTAGTACATAGCTCCAATACGGATAGTTTTTACCATTCAATTGCACACTAATAGCTTGAAGGGAATCATCCTTTTCACCAGCCATTGCAAATAGAGATGAACAAGTACAAATAAAAGAGAAGAGTAAGTGTTACCCGATTTAAAGGCAAAATCTGATGCAAGAGAGTGACCAACAAAGAAGCAACACAGCAACAAGTGGATCACAAGGTTCCTACAGCACGGTAATTCCAATCTGCCCAATACTCCAGCATGTAACAACTTGCGTTACCAACCAAAAGAAAATCACAAGGTTCCAATATCAATTTCAAGGCAAATTAAAATCACGTGGCGGAGCACAAAATCAAACAATTGTTCATTATCTGCAAAGCCTTGTCTCAATCCTTCAAACACAGACTCTTAGCCAAAATAAAAGCGCAACTATGTCAAGGGACGAAGCTAAGAAACCAGAATCACGTGGTGGAGCACAAAATCAAGGCCCAAAATCCGTAATAACTAATAGCATAATAGTTGGATTTACAACCAGCTCAAGATACCATGTTAGGAGAAATAGAAAGGAGAAATAGAAAAGATGAAGAGAGAGCATAAGAGAAAGATGTGCTAGGGTTTCATTGGAGGCAAACAATAATCTAAGAGTATTACAATAAGAGACAAAGCAAACTATAAATAGGTCAAGAGTAAAAGACTATACTACCCATAAAACCTAAATAATAAAATAATGTAATATTATCTAACAAAAATGACATACTTTTACTACTCAATCTAATGTATTTTTCCAAAATTAATGCCCTCTTACCATAACACTTAGATTCGTCCTTGTGTGATGTAAGGCCCTAAGTCCAATTTGGAACAATTTTATGGAAGTTTGAATAAAATTGAGGTTTTAGCTAATGTTTGATAACTGGCAGATTAGAACTGTCAACTTGTGTGAATTTTTAGAGGGTCTTAACGACTTCATTTGGGAAAACTTTCTTCATGAGCGTTGTAGCCCTTTAAGTCTAGAAAATTCTCGAAGTGGAATCAGGTCATTCCGACCCTTGTAGCTCGAGAAATTCGAATTTTACCGAGTGTGGTTCTGGCAGTAAAGTGCCAGCGAATTAATTTGTGCATTTTTATTTTAATTCCGAATTTGGTTTGGTTATTTAATTAAAAAGAGTAGGTTTTTAATTAAATAAGACCTGGTTATGGTTTTTAATTAATTGGGTCAAAGGTGATGAGATTTGGGCTTGAAAAGGGAAAACCAAACCCTAACCCACTTGTGGTTTGCATGGGATTAAGGGGAAAACCCTATTTTCTTTCCCTCATTCAGAACAGAACCTGCACAAGTTTCACGTAAGAACAGAAAGGGAAAATACAGAAGAGAGAAAAGAGAGAACTCTAGAGAGAGAGGGAGCAAGGGGAGCCGCCGCCCAAGCCACCACCACCGCCGTGTAGCGCGCGCAAGAGGAGAACGACAAGGGGGAGAGTTTCGCGAGGAAGAAGGAAGAGAGAGGAACGAGGACAGCAGCGTTCTGGACTTTGTTTTCATCACCAAAGCTTCTTCTTTTCATCTAAATTCATTCAAAACCCGAGGTAAGGGCTGGTTCTAGGAATGGGTAGGTTCTTTAGGGAATATGCCATGAATTGCCATGAGAAACAACTTGAGTTTTGGACCGTTTTTGCATGATTTCCTGTACATGCTTTCTTGCTGGAATTTTTCTCTTGAAAAGTCATGAATATGATCCTCAAACGTTGTTTATGATCTGAATCTATGATTTTATGCGAGTTGTCATGGTATTTGTTAAGTTTTGTGCTATTTTGCACTTGTTATAACATGATCCTTGCTAAATGTTTGGTTCTGAAATTTTGAGTGGATATTTGGGTTGTTGGGGCTGTACCAAGATTGCCATGATCAAAGGGGAAGGAAGGAAAATTATTTTTGAAAACCATAGAGCCATGGGAGTTTCGCTGCCAGTTTCCTGTACTGGACAGCGGACTTCAGAGCCCCTTTTTACCTGTTTATGGTCAAAATCTGATGCAAGAGAGTGACCAACAAAGAAGCAACACAGCAACAAGTGGATCACAAGGTTCCTACAGCACGGTAATTCCAATCTGCCCAATACTCCAGCATGTAACAACTTGCGTTACCAACCAAAAGAAAATCACAAGGTTCCAATATCAATTTCAAGGCAAATTAAAATCACGTGGCGGAGCACAAAATCAAACAATTGTTCATTATCTGCAAAGCCTTGTCTCAATCCTTCAAACACAGACTCTTAGCCAAAATAAAAGCGCAACTATGTCAAGGGACGAAGCTAAGAAACCAGAATCACGTGGTGGAGCACAAAATCAAGGCCCAAAATCCGTAATAACTAATAGCATAATAGTTGGATTTACAACCAGCTCAAGATACCATGTTAGGAGAAATAGAAAGGAGAAATAGAAAAGATGAAGAGAGAGCATAAGAGAAAGATGTGCTAGGGTTTCATTGGAGGCAAACAATAATCTAAGAGTATTACAATAAGAGACAAAGCAAACTATAAATAGGTCAAGAGTAAAAGACTATACTACCCATAAAACCTAAATAATAAAATAATGTAATATTATCTAACAAAAATGACATACTTTTACTACTCAATCTAATGTATTTTTCCAAAATTAATGCCCTCTTACCATAACACTTAGATTCGTCCTTGTGTGATGTAAGGCCCTAAGTCCAATTTGGAACAATTTTATGGAAGTTTGAATAAAATTGAGGTTTTAGCTAATGTTTGATAACTGGCAGATTAGAACTGTCAACTTGTGTGAATTTTTAGAGGGTCTTAACGACTTCATTTGGGAAAACTTTCTTCATGAGCGTTGTAGCCCTTTAAGTCTAGAAAATTCTCGAAGTGGAATCAGGTCATTCCGACCCTTGTAGCTCGAGAAATTCGAATTTTACCGAGTGTGGTTCTGGCAGTAAAGTGCCAGCGAATTAATTTGTGCATTTTTATTTTAATTCCGAATTTGGTTTGGTTATTTAATTAAAAAGAGTAGGTTTTTAATTAAATAAGACCTGGTTATGGTTTTTAATTAATTGGGTCAAAGGTGATGAGATTTGGGCTTGAAAAGGGAAAACCAAACCCTAACCCACTTGTGGTTTGCATGGGATTAAGGGGAAAACCCTATTTTCTTTCCCTCATTCAGAACAGAACCTGCACAAGTTTCACGTAAGAACAGAAAGGGAAAATACAGAAGAGAGAAAAGAGAGAACTCTAGAGAGAGAGGGAGCAAGGGGAGCCGCCGCCCAAGCCACCACCACCGCCGTGTAGCGCGCGCAAGAGGAGAACGACAAGGGGGAGAGTTTCGCGAGGAAGAAGGAAGAGAGAGGAACGAGGACAGCAGCGTTCTGGACTTTGTTTTCATCACCAAAGCTTCTTCTTTTCATCTAAATTCATTCAAAACCCGAGGTAAGGGCTGGTTCTAGGAATGGGTAGGTTCTTTAGGGAATATGCCATGAATTGCCATGAGAAACAACTTGAGTTTTGGACCGTTTTTGCATGATTTCCTGTACATGCTTTCTTGCTGGAATTTTTCTCTTGAAAAGTCATGAATATGATCCTCAAACGTTGTTTATGATCTGAATCTATGATTTTATGCGAGTTGTCATGGTATTTGTTAAGTTTTGTGCTATTTTGCACTTGTTATAACATGATCCTTGCTAAATGTTTGGTTCTGAAATTTTGAGTGGATATTTGGGTTGTTGGGGCTGTACCAAGATTGCCATGATCAAAGGGGAAGGAAGGAAAATTATTTTTGAAAACCATAGAGCCATGGGAGTTTCGCTGCCAGTTTCCTGTACTGGACAACGGACTTCAGAGCCCCTTTTTACCTGTTTATGGTCATCAAATGAAAAAGTGATTAAAATGAAAGTTGTAGACTTTCGAAATATCTTTCCAGACATATAAAAATCATAATTTTTGGTTTAGTAATGTGATCTGGGGGTCGTGTTTAGTAACTGTCACACCTGCTGTCTTCCTGTTCCGGACAGTTAGCTTTAAGGCCTAATATCACCTAATTCTGGGACTCAAATGAACAAGTGTGTAACTAGAGAGTTGTAGATATTTAAAATAGCTTTCTAGAAAGGTATCATACGTGATTTTTGGTTGAAAGATGCATTCTGTGGCTCTATTTTTGTGAAAGTTGTTTCTGCTGTCAATATGTTGAAGTTGCGATGATATATTATGCATGAGTGAATGTTCTTGCGTTCCTTTACGTGGATTATATTTATTTTCTGAGTTAATGGTTCAAGGGTCGCTCACCTAGCCGTAATTCCCTTGTAACCCGTGAATGTTGTGTTGTGAAGGTTGTTGTATAAAGAGTATGATAAGACTCTAGGATTGATTTTAGAGACTTAACAAAGAGAAAAGTGTAATAAACTCGCTTGCAAGTAAATGTGAATAATTGGACATAGGTCTGGTGAGGACTATGGACCATGAGAACGATGGTACCTTGCACGCGAGGGTGTTTTGTGGGTTGTACGGTGAGTCCCCACGTGATTGGCTGACTGCGGTCGCCTTGTGATTCTGTGGATGGACGGTGAGTCTGGCGGACGGTGAGTCCCCCCACATGATTGAGGGTTGTACGGTGAGTCCCCTCCGAGATTTGTTCATCTGCGGATGATCGTGATTATGACCATGGAAGTTTTGGTGGGTTGTGTGAAGTGAGATTCCGTTAGTAACTGACTCTTTCCCATAAAAGACATATAATGTACTTATATTATATATGTTGTTGTTGATTTTGTCATTATCATTCTTTTTGTTGGACCTGACCCTGCTTGTTTGCTATGTGTTTATTTGGGGGGGGGGTAGATGGTCGTGAAGATAATGGCGATGACTCATTCTTGGGAGTTGATGCTACGTGACGTGCCAATACTGGAGGACGACTACACTTTAGAGGAAGAGGAAGAGGCTAAGGAATAGGGTTTGGGTTGAGAGTCTTTTGTTTTCTGTTGGGGTTGAGAGTTTCCGAAGTGTTGGTATCGAACAATTTTATTGCTTAAATTCGAATGAACAAGTTTTGATGTAATCTTTATTTTCATTCAGGCCTTTGTTTCGTACTTTTTACAGTTGGTTATTTAAAAAGTTTTACGAAGTTGGTTACTTCCGCGTGTTTTTTGGAAAGGTTATGTTTCAAGAGTTTTTGTAAAATGAAAGGTTTGTCATTAATTGAAGATTAATAAGTGAATCGACGAAAACTCTTTACGAAAATTGGTTAATTAGTTACTGTGTAACACTCGAGAAATCGGGGCGTTACATGTGAGCTCCTCGATTGTTTCCTCGTATGAGAGAAGAATAAAATTATTTCGTAAATCCTTATAATTTCATTAAATTTTAAACAAGCTCTTATAATTTAATTTTTTTACATAAAACTTTATATCAAGGAAATCTGTATCTATTTAAAAGTATTTTTATTATTTTATTTTTTAAATTATATAAGAGTTCATTTCAAAATTTTGATAAAATATAGAGATTAATTTACAATGTTTTCAAAAAATATATATATCTTATCAATCTTAAAAATTTAAACTATTTAGTAAGGGTCACATGAATGGTTTAATATTATATTCTAATACGTCCCCCATGAAAGAATCATTTGGGTAACCCACTTACCATGTGCTTAAATTCAACTCTAGACCGCTTAGTCATATAGGCTATAATATCATGTCAAATAATCAATTATCCCAAAAGTTTAAGTTGTTGAGTAGAAGTCACATGAATGATTTAATATTATATTATATTATAACATATCATACATTTTCCCAAATTTTCTCTTTAAAAATGCACCTTCTTCCCGAGTGGATTATATGACACATCTCTTTCAACTAAGGTTATCCTGAGTCCAACCCCATAGACCATAGTCTCATTAAGGGTTGTGCACCCTCCTACACAGTGGTAATAAATGGAGAGATCACAAGCGACGATAAAAAGAAACTGATTTCAAAGATATAGGAATCAAGAGCTACGTGAATAAATTATTTATATATAGGACAAATGGAATAAATAGTAAGTACGAAGCAAGGCAGCGGATGGATGCGTGTAGCACCACAAAACAAAATAAATGAGCAATTGTGAAGAAGTAGGAAGCAGGATTGTCAATAGCGGCGCAATAGCGGCGGAGCGTGGCGGATCAGGGGTTGGCCGCGATGTTGAAGGCTGTAGCAGAGCGAAAATCACGTAGCAGCGGTAGCGGCCGCGATCGCGACCAAAATCCCGTCTGAAACGGCGCGGGGAAGAAAGAGGGAGAAAACCCTAATGTTCATACGCGAAAACCCCAAAATGCCCCCAGATTTAAACATTAGGTTAAACTGTTTAAGGGTATTTTGGGGTTTTCCTTTCTTTAGTAAAACACAACGTTTCAAGTGAGGGATAAAAACCCTACTATTCAGGGGGAAAACTCCAAAATGCCCATAGATTTAAACATGATTTCAAACTTTTTAAGGGCATTCTGGGGCTTTCACGTTTTTAACCTTCTTCAACCTTTGCCTCTGCGTTCTCCTCTGTTTTTCACGATGAAAACAGAGACCTGCTCCGTCCTTCTTCCTTCTTCCTCCTTCTTCCTCCTCCTCATTCCTCCTCTTCCTTCAGCGTAGCGGCCGTAGCGCTACACGTTATTGCGGATTTTGGGCTCGCCGCTACACGACGCTATCCGCCATTAACAACACTGGTAGGAAGCCCAATTTACAACATAAAAGGGGCTTGTAAGAAAGAAAAAGACATTCACTTGAAAACTTCATAGCGATTAAGGTTTCTCATCCCTTAACTTGATAGTGTGCCTTGTACCCTTGTAAGAACATTATGCATTTGATGCTCTTGACTTAACCAAATCGTTGTTTACTACACCTATATCACCTAGTTCTTAGTTTTGTTTGTTTTCCTATTGCATATTTTAAACTTGTCGTAATATTAAACATGCCTTAAGTTTTCCCTAATACCTTCTATGGTCTACAACTCGGAATACTAATATTAAATTTGCCCTAATTCCACTAACGGATCAAAATCCCGAGATGTTTGTCTTTTGAATACCTACCGAATTTAAAATGCACAACATTACAATTCATATCAAGTTTGAAAACGCGGCGCGACGAAGCTGCGCATCAATGGCGGAAGCTTCGCACAAAGAAGTGAAATGGGAAAATAAGAAGACACTGCGAAAGAAGAGGGAGAAGAAGAATTTACCTAGATGATATGAAGATGAAGACCTTCAAGAGCTTGGAGGATGATGATGTGAAGAGGAAGATAAAGATGAAATGGTGAAGATGAAGGAGGAAGATGATGAGGTGATGAGGAAGATGAGAAATGAAGAGAAAGATTAGAGTGAGTATGGTGCGAATGAAAAGAAGAACTAGAGGTGTGGGATTTCGCTTATTTTAAATGGAGGGTAATTTTGAAATTTAAAATTGTGGGTGAGGTGAGATTTGTTGTGGTTGTGGTGGGAAAATAGTAATGATTCATTCAGACTTCACTTACTTTCCATCTTATTTTCAAAAAACATCTTCATATTTCTCTTAGCATTTTCTGTCACATCATATATCATATCACTCATTTTTTTCTTATTTATTTAAGGTGGAGTTCGAAAAAAATGTTAAAAAAACATTATTATTAGGGGAAAAAAAAGAGAAAAAAGAAAAGGAAAGGAGTGGGAGCACATAATAACAGAGTAGAAATGGGACAAAAAGGCAAATCAGAAACTAGAAAAAATGCACCAACCGAATACCTGAACCTGTCTTCCTCCACCTGCAACACGCGCCTTCTTCACCGCTCGCTTTCATTGTACGTTCAATTTCCTTCCGATCTCACCTTTCACGTATGATTCTGCTCCGTTCAGATTTGTTCTCATGATTTGATGTCATTGTTTTTTGGAGTAACCTTACTTCGATGATGCTGTCGGAATTTTATCTGTTTTGATCATTTCCTGGTTCCCTGTCTCTGAAATTTATAATAGACGAAATTCTGAATGCGAATTTGTTTTTCTTTCTTATGGTTATTTGTTATATTTACAATTGTGGCTCCATTTACAATTGATTCTAAAGTCAAAAATCAATTTTATGATGTGGGTAGCTTTGTGTGCCAGAATTAATTATGTGGGGAAATAAACTAATCCAAAGTTGGTTTAGAGAGTATTGCAACTGCAATTGTGGTAGCATCTGCAATTTTTCATAATGTAAAGGATCGCGATGACTGTGAAAAACTATAATTTAAAAGCTTGATATAATGGAGAATTTTGGTGTCAGGGTGTAACTAACTCCTTTTTGCTGTTAGTCATAGTGATCCAGCAAAAAAAATTTTTTTTTGCTTTCCCTTCAGAAGGCAATTGTTGGGAGGGACCTTTGATTTGTGAATCTTTACTGTGCACAATATTGACATGAGAAAATTTATTGCTGCCCGAGGAGTTAGTCTCACTCTCGTAGCTATGTCTGTGTAGGGATACTCGATTGAAACAACTAAGAGTATGTTTGTAATTCTGTCAGTGCACATTCCGAAATAGTTTGAATGTGTTTTTGGTCAATTCATGTCTCGTGTGTGGAGTGCATGTATTTTTGCCCAACTTAACATGTAATTACAAACGCACACTAAAAGATTGAATTTATGGATTAATAAGTGTAAATTTTGTGTAGCTATCCTGGCCTGACTGTCAACTTTCACAGGCCATGGTTGGAGCTTTCTACCACCTGGTTGCCCCTTTTGTGGCCTTCAATAGTTTTAGAAATTGGGGCTCCTAGCTGTAAGAACTTGAAATTTTGTATGCTTGATTTCTATTTTCTAATAAGTTTATGTCAAAGCTGCTGCAGGTAGGGTGTATACTGCAATTTTATAAATTTGGTTGAGACTCCTCATCCACTACACGGACCGGTCATTTTCCTCTTTGCACTCTACTGATTTCTGGACCATTGTTTGGAAGTAAACATTCTACACTCTCAATTTGGTCACTGATGTGGCCTATATGCTTGCTATTCAACAAGATTCTTAGGACGGAAGACGTAAGAGAATTCAAAGGAGATAATTTGAATGTGATAGAATCATACTTGTTTCAGCAATCATCAAGTAGCATAGATCCCCGCACTCCCTCCTTACGCCGTTCACTCTTCATTGAAGTAAGTACGTATGAGTTGTAGCTGAAATTTATTCTTTACATATTATGCCTCGGATATATATTTCTGGTTGACTATTCTGTAAAAAAGATTCTCCTGGTCATGCTAATAGGTACCACACATAAACCAACTATATACATGGGATTGTGGCCTTGCTTGTGTCTTGATGGTTTTGAAAACTATTGGTGCCAACAACTGTGATATCCAAACACTGGTTGAACTATGCTGCTCAACTAGGTATTTTCCTCTATAAAGCTTAGAAATTGTAATTACTATGGTACATGAAATGCTTGAAGATCCTACTGGATGATATACACATGACTATGTATGTCTAATGCAACTAAGAAGGAATTACAGTTCAGACCTTTTTTCTTAAGTTAAGAAAATTGAAGTGCCGATAGTAGGCACTGTCGCAACCATGTGTAGGACTTGCTGCGGGTTCTATATAAGGCTGTGAGAGTATATATTGTATGACTTTGCCTCTTTAGTCGTCCTCAACTTTGTTTAATTTGAACATTATTGACTGCTACAGATATGTGGGTTTCTGTTAATTCTCTATTAAATATCTTTATTGCTGCTACTATAGTGTCTGTATGCTGTTGTTAGTTTTTCCAGCTTTAGATGGCTGTCTGTTCGTGACGATTAGTTCAGTTAGTTAGATTGTTATAATTCAGGTAATGTGTTAGTTAGCAGGAAGTTATAGGATTCAGCTTCTAGCTGATACTATCCAAGTCTAGTAGTACAACAACTATACCTGTGCATCATTCAACGATTACTGAATAATCTTCCATTCTCAGTCTTTCAATCTCTTCTCCTAGTTTACTTTCTCAACATTGACAATCTTAAAATGTTAATCAGGTGCCTGGGTTTGTAATATCCTTACATTGTAATTTGGACCAAGGTATCATCAAATGTTCTAGACTAAATACATATATTTTCTGATTTGTCATTAATATTGTAATAGTACATATAATTAGTAATCTCCCTTCCGCTCTTATTAAGCCCAGAATTATCACTTGCATTTTACCTTTCACCTTGTCACATATAGATAATCAGATTATCTTTCCTTAATTGTGTTTTAGGATGTTGTATATTTACTATCAATATTTAATAATTTTGTTATCATTGTTGTTGTTGTTCTTATTATTATGTAGTACTCAATTGTCTTCGTAAAGTTTTATCAAAAACCAACTAATTCACATGGCCTTTGTGTGGGGGCTAGGCTCTTGATGTCGCCGTTGGATGCATGAAAGGATTCTACGTAGGGGTGATGGTCTCTGAGATAGTTCGGAATTCTAGTGTAACTTAGATGTGGGTATAGAAGTCCCACAATGAAAAGAGGGGCAAAGAATGAACTTTGTAAATGGAAAACACCCTTAACCTCATTTCTTATGGTTTTGGATCAAGATGTGATTTAAAGACCATTGACCCAAGAGGGTTCCTTGTTTAATTCAATGGATGTAGATATCAATGGTATTTCTGCCTCCCTTGAGCCTATAGGTTTTATGTGAAGTACTTATTTTCTCACTGTGTAAGTGTCTGTTAGGATTTGAAGCTTCCATTTTCTAGTAAACATACTTAAGTTCATTCTCTATTTGGAGTTCAACAGAGAGAACTAAAGTTCGCTTCAGAGTTGATGATATATTGTCCTTTTTTCTTAGATATAAAACCAATCATAAAATTACAGACTGCTCATTATTTCTTGTAAACACTCAGAATCCTACTTGAAGTTGGTCATCATTTATTGATTGATACACAAATAGAAATTTGAAAAATGCAGGAATTAAGATATTCTGTTTCGGCATGTAATTATGTATTTACTTACACTGTTCAGGGTTCAAGTGACAAATCAAAGTGCATATCAGATTTTCAAAAAGGGAAAGGAAAAGGAAAATAAAAAGATGCTTTTGTTTAATGTTTGAATATAAACATTAAATGAATTATAATTTTGATAACTTTTCAGGATTACATTGTCAATGATATGACTTCATTTTTGCCAATATCAGAATTTAGTTTAGCTATTGGTCTTAATCAAAACTAAAACAGATTGATATCACGTACCCCCCCACCCCAATAGGAAATATATGTGACAGGCTTCTCACTAGTCTTCCTGCTGACCACTGTTTTGCAGCATTTGGACTGTTGATTTGGCGTATTTGTTACAGAGATTTTCTGTTACTTTTTCCTACTTCACAGTGACATTTGGTGCAAACCCAAACTATTGTATTGAATCATTTTACCAGGTGAGTACAAGCTCAGTTGTGTTTTCTAGTAAACCCTCAATTTGCTTCTCAAAAGATTTTTGAAACATCAATATGGTATTTCTGGTCCTTGAGACAGTAGATATTGGACTATTTTGATCCTATCAAACAATAAAAAAACTGATCTAATAATCTTTTGAGGAGCAAGTTAATGTTCTGAGCACCAAAGTGGGAGTTTTGTTTGACTCATGTCTTTGCAAACTCGTTTCTCTATATTTGAACAAATTGAAGATATAAACTTTCGTTTAGGAGTGGTTGAATTCGAGATGTATTTGTATCAGAAGATCATAAGACAACATTTGGCATATGGCTTGTCTTTTATGCTCGTCACTTTTTATGTTGGTCTATTGGAGATTCTAGAATAATTTACCACAGGGATTTTTCTCCAGCATTCATGTAGTACTTCTGTCTAATGATTGCATCAAGTTAATAGATTTTTTTTAAAATGTTGTATAGGAGGAGTTTCCTAATGATCTAGTGAGAGTGGATATGCTATTCCAGAAAGCAATGGAGGCTGGGATTGATATACAGGTATGCTGCACCTTATTTTTTTTATTGGATCCCCTCTATCAGTCTGAAAAATTCTGAGATTGTCACCTATTGGAGAAGTAAAGGGGAATGTTCTAATGTCAATCCCTTCCATTGATGTATTATTGTTAAGTTTATCATGGAAGGAAAAGGGTGTCAAATCTGTTCATTGAATTTTACTGGATAGGAGTTACAAGGCTCTCTGAAAATGGTGTTCTCTGCCAAATTTGTTGGGGTTGGAAGAAACTGACAAGATGAACTTATGCTTTTTGTATTTTCTTCTGTCTTTAGACACTAAATTTGCTTATGGCTTTGTTATATCTTCATATGTAGTCGACAAACCTTTCCATCATTTTACAGTGCAGGTCAATTAGTGCAAAAGAGATTTCCATTCTCATATTATCTGGGAAATATATTGCTATTGCATTAGTTGACCACAATAAATTGAGGTACACATTTATTCAATTCCCTCCTTTTTTTTGTCTGTCTTCAACACTTAACAGTAATTGTCACAACACTTACAAGCTTCAAATACTATTACAACTTCATTAATTCAGATGGAACCTGGGGTAAACCATGTTCAATCATTGACATCATTTTTTTAGAAATTCGATACCCCATGTGTAATATAAACTATCACTGTGTTGCCTTGCTTCTTCCGCCATATCATCATTTTCTTCGGTGATGGGCAATTCTATCTACTTCTGAAAGGGTTCTGTTTCAGTTATGTATGGCAAGATGATGTTCATGTCCCTGGTGTCTTCAGCAATAACCTTGGCTACACTGGTGAGCATCGATATTTTTGCTTTAACTTACTTGTGTGTGTTTTGGACTTATCTTTCTAAATGGAAGTTACTATCTTATAGACGTTCTATACAATTAGCATTCTTTTTTATTTATTTAGTTAACACCTGCAGTCTGGTTGTACTAAAGGACTTCTTTATATGATGAGTTTAGACAAACATATCAATGAAGTATTATGTTTCAATTGTGATTAGGATCATTGTTAGAAACATAATATTAAACCATTCAGAGTTCATTACCTAACAGCTTAAGTTGGGATAATTGGTGCTTGACATGGTATCGGAGCCTCTATGAATAAGTGGTCTAGAGTTCGATCCTTGCCGCCCCTAATTCTAGAAAAATGAATTTCAGCACATGGTAGGTGGGCCTATGCATTGTCCATGCTTCAAGCCATGTAAAGCGTGGGGGGGGGTGTTAGAAATAAATATTAAACCATTCAGAGTCTTTTACCCAACAGCTTAAGCTTTTGGGATAATTGGTGTTTTACAATCATAAAACCTGGTATTATATCAATGAAATATTTCAATGACTCACCTATTGGATCAGATATGCTCTTGAACCCTCAAACCCATAAGCCCATTGGTTTATGTGAAACCCATAAAAGGCTGATGCAACCTGGGTTGTTTGATGATTCATTACAACTCATAACTTTTTAATGCAGTTGATTGTTTATTGAAAGTAAATGGAAAAATACAGAGAGGGAGTAGTAATCCCAGATTCTGACCAGAGCTCAGCTCCTATAGGAAGCAATGAGCTTCCTATTCATTCTAATTCCTCGAATGATCAAAAGATACCCTCAACCTCTCACTCTATTCCTTAATATCTAGACGGTTACAACCAACTCTACTGTGGGGTCCTTAATTCTGATTGACCTTCCTACCCTTTCTGGAATATACCTTCCACACCTTAGGCCCAGCTGATCCATGTAGTGCTAATGGGCCTTCCACTGGATCGCAGGTCCTAACAACACCCCCTCCTAAAACAGCAACCTTGTCCTCAAGGTTGAATGCAGGAAACTGACTGCTGATTGTGAGTGTGTCTTCCCAAGTAGCCTCCTCTTCAAGCTTTCCTTTCCAATGCACCAACACTTGGTGAACCTCAGCGCCCTGCTGTTGCACTGTACGCGTTGCCAGAATGTTGTCAGGTTCAATCAGATCAGAACTTTCTCCTTCCAATTGCGTAGGAAGTTCTTCCTCCTCTGTGTACTCCCCTACCGCTTTCTTAAGCAAAGAGACGTGGAATACTGGATGAACTCGGGAACCTTCTGGCAATTTCAACTTGTAAGCCACTGCTCCTATGCGTTCTATCACCGGATACGGCCCATAATATCGAGCAGCCAATTTCGCGTGAACTCGAGTCACCACCGATTGTTGCCGATGGGCTCTTAACTTAACGAAGACCCACTCCCCAATGGCAAACGAGCGGTCCACACGCTTAGCATCCACCTGCGACTTCATACGAGTTTGGGCTCGCAAGAGCTGAGTTTTAAGTTGCCGGAGAGCTTCGTCTCGATCAACCAGCTCCTGTTGGACAGCGGCGACGCGCGTTTCTCCCAATCCCCATCGCGCGAGAGCGGGAGGCTTGCGGCCATAAACAACTTCAAATGGGGTGAGCTGGGTCGCGGAATGGTACGTGGTGTTGAACCAGTACTCCGCCCAGTGCATCCACATAGCCCAGGTCTTAGGTTGATCAGCGGAAAAACACCGAAGGTAGGTTTCAAGGCAACGGTTGGTCACCTCCGTTTGCCCATCCGATTCCGGATGATACGCTGAACTGAGCTTCAGTTGTGTCCCTTGGAGCTTGAAAAGCTCTTTCCAGAAGTGACTCATAAATATGGGGTCGCGATCGCTTACGATTGTTGACGGAATTCCATGTAAGCGTATAACTTCCTTGGTGAAAATTTCTGCAATGCTACGAGCTGTATAAGGGTGTTTCAGAGGAATGAAATGGCTGTATTTTGACAAGCGGTCGACGACGACAAGAATCGCCTCATAGCCCCTCGATTTTGGAAGTCCTGTGACAAAATCGATTGAGATGTCTTCCCAAATCCGCTCAGGAATCGGAAGAGGTTGCAGAAGGCCCCCTGGAGAAGTAGCAAGATACTTTTGTCGTTGGCAAATGTCACAACGTCGAACAAATTCCTGAATAACATTCTTCATTCCCACCCAGTACAAGTTGGCCGCTAACCTGCGATATGTTCGCAAAAAACCCGAATGCCCTCCCTGGGGAGAGTTATGGAACTCGTGGAGCATTTTTGGGATCATTTGAGAGTGCTTGGACAGGACCAAGCGGTCTTTGTAGAACAGAACACCCTGTTGGAGCCTGAACTCGGGGTGCGACATTAGGTCCTCTTGCTTCTCTTTAATTACTTGCTGTAAGTGTGGGTCAGCAAGGATCTCTTCTTGGACCTGACGTTGTTCATCCCAACTTGGGTAAGACAGCAGGGTCTGCAACTCCATTCCTTCTTGGATTCGTGAAAGAGCATCCGCTCCCCTGTTCAATTTTCCTGGCTTGTAGCGAATCTCGAAGTCATACCCAAGCAATTTAGCAGTCCAATTCTGTTGATCTCCTGTGGCCACTCGCTGCTGTAGTAGTTCCTTGAGACTCTTCTGGTCGGTAGTAACCACGAATCTCCTACCTAGAAGATAAGGCCGCCAATGTTGTATGGCCAACGCGATTGCCATCAGCTCCTTCTCATACGCTGATTTAGCCAAATTTCTCACCCCAAGTGCCTTGCTATAATATGCTATGGGATTCTTTCCCTGCATCAGGATTGCTCCTAATCCCGTGCCCGACGCGTCGCATTCGATTAAGAATTCCTTCTCAAAGTTAGGAAGTGTCAACACCGGAGCTGTGGTGAGTTTCTCCTTAAGAGTGTCAAATGCTAGCTGTGCATCAGAGTTCCAGCAGAAGGCATCTTTCTTTGTCAGGTCAGTGAGTGGTTTTGCTACCTTTCCGTAATCCTGAATGAATTTCCGGTAATAACCGGTCAATCCCAAGAACCCTCTCACTCCTTTCACAGTTTTTGGGGTTGGCCACTCACGCACGCTCACTATTTTGCTGGGATCAACCTCTACCCCTTGTGCTGAGATCAAATGCCCCAAGTACTCCACCTTGTCACGAGCGAATTGGCACTTCTTCTTATTTGCGGTCAGCTGATGTGTGCGCAAGGTTTCCAGCACTGTGCTCAAATGTTCCATGTGAGTAGTTCAATCCTTGCTATATACGAGTATGTCGTCGAAGAAAACAAGGACATACTTGCGGAGCATGGGCCTGAAAACTTCGTTCATCAGACTTTGGAAAGTTGACGGGGCGTTCATCAAGCCAAATGGCATGACGAGGAATTCGTAATGCCCTTCATGAGTGCGGAAAGAGGTCTTGTGTACATCCTCTGCTTTTACTCGCACTTGGTGATATCCAGATTTTAAATCAAGCTTTGAGAAGAAGCTTTCCCCATGTAACTCGTCTAACAATTCCTCAATAACTGGTATTGGGAATTTGTCAGGTACTGTCACCTTGTTCAAGGCCCTGTAGTCAACGCACATTCTCCATGTTTGATCCTTCTTCTTGACAAGAATGACAGGGCTGGAATATGCACTGGTGCTGTTGCGTATGATCCCAGATTCTAACATCTCCTTCACTTGCTTCTCGATTTCATTCTTGTGCAGGTATGGGTATCGGTATGGTCGCACACTAATTGGTCCATGTCCTTCCCTGATATTGATACAATGCTCTTTCCCTCTACTGGGTGGTAAACCAACCTGTTCAGTGAATATGTCAGCGTACCGTTCCAAGACACACTTCAACTCTGTGTGTAAGGCTACTGGCAGAATTGGCTCTTCTGGTTGTTCAATTCTGCAATTCCCCACTGTCCGCAATTCCCCTTGTTCAGTTCTAGGGACTCTCCTGACAATGCTTTGAAGGGCTACTGGAGCTTCTTGCCCTGCTTCGATTCCTAGTAGCGTGACCCACTGTGTTCCATCCCAGAACTTCATTGAGCGTTTGCTCCAATTGATTAAGGTATCTCCTAGAGTCTTCAACCACTCAATCCCCAGCACGAGATCCGGTCCTCCTAACTCGAAGAGATATGGAGTGCATTTGAGTGAGTATGACCCGAGCTCCAACTTCACCAATTTGCTCCTGCCCTGGGTGTGTGTTCGATATCCATCCCCGAGCTTGATCGACATCCTGGGAGTGTCTTCGGTTTCCCATCCCATCCTCTGAACTAATTTTTGCTCGATGAAGTTGTGTGTGGCCCCACTGTCCACTAGTACTAGCACCGGAACCCCATGAATCTTTCCTTGGAGCTTCATGGTTTGAGGATTGGCATCGAACTCGTGAGAGAGGTTGAACAAGCCCATTATGCTCAGCTCTCCTTCCAGAAGTGTTAAATACTCGAACTCGGTGATGTATTCATCGATCGACCCACGCTGACGTAACTCTGTCAGCTGTTCGTACACGTCGCCCTCCCCATGGCCACCGTACCGCTCCAGAAGTGCGTCACGAAGCTTCTCCCACGACAGTGCAGCATCGGCTTCCAGTAGTGAATTGAAGAAGTGGATGGTTGGCCCCTCCATGCTCAACTGTGATAGACTCACCTTCACCGCCGGTGATGTACCTTGCACCCGGAAATAGACCTCAGCTCGTGAGATCCAACCGGCTGGGTCCTCTCCGTTGAACATCGGCAGCTCTACCTTCTTGGCAGAGTGTCGAAATTCCAGCAATGCATCTCCCTGCAACCCACTTGATTCTCCGGCGCTGGGTATAGCTCCCATCGGTTGTGGTGTTCCTCCGTTCCTTTGATTCACGCTCTCTTCTCCGATCTGTACTGATTTTCCCATCGATTTCTCCAGCATAGCAACCAGCGTTGCAGGTAAGTCCTTGACCGCGGTGGTCACCGCCGCGAGAGACGATCGCATCTCCGCGAGCTCACCCTCCAATGCATCGACCTTGGCCTCCATCTTCTGACCGGTGTGCTTGGTCTTCTTCGGTGGCATTCACTGATTTCGGAATGGGTATCCGGCAGGTCGGACCAGTTTGTTGGAAACCCAACAATCTGGATTCAACAATGAACAGAAAGAACTCAAAATAACCAAGAAATGCAGTTGATTGTTTATTGAAAGTAAATGGAAAAATACAGAGAGGGAGTAGTAATCCCAGATTCTGACCAGAGCTCAGCTCCTATAGGAAGCTCATTGCTTCCTATTCATTCTAATTCCTCGAATGATCAAAAGATACCCTCAACCTCTCACTCTATTCCTTAATATCTAGACGGTTACAACCAACTCTACTGTGGGGTCCTTAATTCTGATTGACCTTCCTACCCTTTCTGGAATATACCTTCCACACCGTAGGCCCAGCTGATCCATGTAGTGCTAATGGGCCTTCCACTGGATCGCAGGTCCTAACAGTATAACATAAATGGCCAATAGGTTTTTACTCTCTTGGTCCCTAGCATGTAACTTGATCCCATCATCCATGGATATGGGGACGTTGGTCATATACAAGTATCAAGAACTCTTTTTAGAAAGAAGTTATCTGATGTGAGACTCGATTTTCAAACATGTAGTTTTTATTTCCTGAAATTTTAGAACACTTCGAATGAAAGAAGGAAATATATACTAGAAAAAGTGAAAAACTACTCTTGTAAAACTTGAGGAGAGGAAAGGCATGGATATAAGTTTCTTTTCTGCAATTACACATCATATTAATAGTCTATATAATATATTATTCATATATAGCTCACTGCTTTAAATAAGTAGTGTTTTTAAGCAGGATAAGGTGGCTAACGTGTACTGCTTCTACTAAAAAATGACTAAAAGGACAGATAACCTGCTAATCTTATAAAGTTCTAGTTCTTAATCTCCAAGACTGTTCTTGCTTGCAATCATGAATAATGATAATTATCAAGGTGCAAGAAACCAGTCATGATCCTGAAAATGGATATATACTTTTATTAGTATTCATTCTAAAATTTTGAAATTAATCACTTTATTTGGTCAATTACTAAGTAAAATTGTTCTGTTGACAGGTCACTATGTGTTGATATGTGGTTACGATGCTGGAGCAGATATGTTTGAGATTAGAGATCCTGCGAGCTCTAAGTATTATCCTCTCTCCACTTACTGGATGATATCATATTACATTAATTTTTTATGCTAAATAATATTTATCCTAAAACGAGTGTGGATTGTCATCCTTATAAATTCATCGATTTAAATCCCTGAAAATTCTGCAGGAAACAAAAGAGGATCTCTTCAAAGTCCTTAGAAGAAGCTCGTAAAGCCTTTGGTACTGATGAAGATCTTTTGTTGGTAAGTTAATGGGTCACATACCTCGTCATTTTCACCAATCTACATTTACCTGTTATTAGAACTATCTATTTGGTACTTGCTACTAACTTCACCTCAAAATTTAGCACTTGACCCTGTTGACCTTTTTTTTCTTCAACTAACTAATATTCTAGCATAAGTTTCAATTTTAACTTGTAGTTTTGGCTAACTTAATAAATGTAATGAGGAGTTCTAAAAATGGTCTAGGAGCCTGAGATGTGTTCAGACAGTTGGCTGATCATTGGTAATTACCACTAGCACGACGGCTTGCAGCTTTCCTTGGATCAATCTAAGTGTCTTCCCACATTAAATTAAGGACAAAATACAAGAAACCCCCTTCAATTAAAGGTCCTTAATCATTTTGTGATTCAAAACAGTTCTACTCCTTGTAACTTATCAAACCTTGTATATTGACTTGCATAGTAGGTTTTATGCACATGCACAAGTGATAAATTTTACACGCAATTTGGTAATTTTAGGGAGTTGTTAAGTTTTGAAGCATAGGAGGGCTTTCTGAGTCTGACCTATAGATGGAGCGGTTCTTTATATTTTAGCCTTTGATTTAATCTGTGTTCATTTAAAATTTTAATTTAACAGCCGTAATATTTTCTTGTGGTTCAAATCTTCAACTGAAAGTTTCAAAGGGAATATGATCGGAATTGGATCTGATAGATAGAGGAAAGGATATAATTTTTATTGAATGAAAGAATACAATGAATTTCCAAGTTATTTGAGAGAATTTGCCTCTCCCAATTCCCAATTACAATGATCCCAAAGATGCAATCCCTCTCTAACTGTTATTTATAATATTTCCTCTCTCATTCCCGAACTATCTCCCTCTAACTAACTACTCTTCTAACTAACCAACTATGGAGTTACCTGTCAATACTCCGTACCATGGTGCAAGTACGGTGGGCATAGTTGTTCAGGTGGCGGAGACAACTTGGGCTGCTGCTTTGCTACAGAACAGCCATGGCGTTTGTGTGGGTAGAATAATAACGGCATAAGGACACCAAGCAAGTGGGTCAAACTTCCCCCTCCAGAGCCACTAGACTCAGTTATTGATGCGATGGTGGATATGTCCTCGCGTCCGAGTCATCAGCAAGAAATGCGTGTGGTGCACAAAGAGTAAGGAAGGGAAATATCAGGATCACAGAATTTGGATCAATATGTTCACCTGATGGATCAAATCCTAGGAGTGTGTCTTGGAAAAGAGTTACAAATGATTCTTAGGCTAACAGTAAGCCAAGTCCAGCAGGTAGAGTAACCATGCCTTTTGTGAGCTTGTCCACAATTTTTAAGCACGAAATATATACACTTTCACTTCCCAATTACATGGGTCCAAGGATTCCTAAGTATAAGATTGTACTAGTAGGGGTTAGCCAGGTGATTGTGGGATTCTGCTCCATCTCACTCGAACAATTCAAGAGAAAATTTGAGATATGTGATGCAAGTGAGGAAGAGTTCAATGGAAAGCTGGAAAGACAAAAGGCTGAATCCACTGCTCAACAAATTGATGTTACTCCAATTGGGACCCTAGCGAAATTCATTTCAATATTTCAGAGAACTTGCCTATCACTTCATGCATAGCTTGGTCTTTGTTGAGATCCAACGTCAACTAGAGATATGGTCAAAGTATAGTTTATAAAGGCTTGCACAATCTTCTCCGCATGAGCTAGTTTTTTGGTTGAGTTAGGCCTACCCCAAGTTCATGATGATATCAAAGTCTTTTCTAGATGTGATAGTGGGCCGCCCAGGGTGTCTTAAAATCAACCTGGCCCTGCGGATATACAATGTAATCTATTAAGCCCCACAACTTTCCTGGTGCAATCAACCTAGCCCCACAGATTTCCAGTGCAATAAAAAAGTCATTCCTATATAGATGTCTGGTCTTGAGCATGATGGGTATGTGTTGACTGTTGAGATCGACTAGAGATATTGCAAAAGTAGAGTTTAAAAAGCTTGGGCAATCCTCTCATCTTATGGGCTGGCTTTAAGGGTTGAATTAGGTCCAGCCCAAATTGTAGAAGTCTTTATGCATACTAGTATACGACAATGGGATCCTGTGGAAGTTTTGTGACTGTCACAGTGTTGGACCTTTCGGATAGAATTGTTCAAATCTTAAGCATTTATACTTCCCTTCACTTTGAGGACAATGTGAATGCTCAGAGGGAATATTGATAGGTAACTAATAGGTGACCCCTTCCTTAGGTAGTTAGTAGCTTAGTTAGTTTAGGGAGTTAGAGAGTGAGAGGGCATGTTATAAATAATAGAGTTAAAGGGGGGGATGTTACACAGTCATCCGATTAGAATTCACCAAATTGCCATATCAAAATTAAATTTGAATTGTAAAATATATAAAATGATAAATGGAGAGATGAGATTGGATGTACGTGTAAAAATCTTTACGCTATTAGTGCATAAGAATCCTAGTCGAAGTAACATCTTCATTTAGGACATCGATTGGAAGTTTTAACCATCGTTTATTCCATTCATGTTGCTGATATAAACTTGTTGAAATGATAATTTAGCACTCTATTCCTGCTTCATACTCTAATCGGTTAATATGTTAAATGATTCTTATCCTTTCATGGCCAAGCAGATATCATTGGAGAAGAGCAACAACCATCACCAACCTTCTCTGCAACCTTCCATCGATTTCAAAACTGATTCTTGATTTTCATTCCCTGTTTTGCAATGATTTTACCTTGTTACATTTTTCTTTTTTGCATATAGTATACACCCCTTGTGTATTTTAGTTGCTATGAACATAGCTTCTTGCGTATAAATGTTCCCAGAAAAAACCTTTTAAAATGGTTTCTTCTGGGATATATGCATTTATTTAAGGTAAAATTCATTTCTCAAAACTGTATATTATATTATAGTTATCAATTCATTCTATTCTTATGTAAGCCATTTATTCTTTCTGAAACCACAAGACAGACAACTATGATGCTGTACTGGTTTGGGGCTCAATTGTAAAGGTGATATTATTTAGCCTGAAATTACAGAATAAAGTTTCTTAAATCCTGATTACATGTCTTATTCTCCATTTTTTAATATAATTTATGCTTCTTTTACTCTACTATCCTGTGCCATTGGTATTCTTTTTACATAGTACTGTTGTTAAGTTCCATATTTTCTTGTTATTCAGAAGTCAGAACAAATTCAATATGGTCAATGGCCATAGATGAATATTACCTAGGGCTGGTATAGATAAACTATAGTGATGCCATTTCCCTGACAAAGAAGGCAAGATTGTTAAGGTATTCTATTCAATAAATGCATGTGCATGTGATGTGAGTGCACTATTTATTATATCCATTCATCTGCCTAACTTTAAATGCATCCCCTCTCATTTTGCCTGATAGCTACATAAAATTTTGTAAAAAGCGTGTTTGCTCTAAATACATGAATGCAAGTATTATATCACACAGTATATATTAGTATTACTCTTGTGTACACATCCACATGGAAAAGATGAGGAGATAAGTGGAATGAACCCTGGTTTTGGGGCTTTTCACCATTTGGCGGCACTGCTTTTAATATTTATTATTTACTAAAATCTGGATCTAGCTGTGATGCTCATAAAAAACTATACTGTACTAAACTATACAAGCGTGGTTATGTTTCATTAATTACTTGATATCTATGTCTTTGCTGTGTTTTTCTCCAGCAATTGTTATCACTACTATGATTAATTATTTGTGAACGACGGTGGTGGAGACTTGGTGATGGAATAAAAAATTGATCAGTTGGTCAAAACGGTGATAGATTCTGTCATGGAAGTGGAACTCACTTTTTCCAAGAATCTTCTAAAACATGGTTCCCGGACACACCGTCTCTTTCCCGCAGGACAATGAGACATGTTCTCCATAACTAGATTCGATTAAATAAGCTTAATTGCTTTCTAATGGAGGTGCAAAGAGCACTATTGAGAATTTTCAAGTGAGTAAGAAATTAAAAAAAGTAGTAATAAAGAAGTCGTACACTGGACAAAAATGGAAATGTTGAGTAGTATACAAGTGCGATTTTTACGCCTAATAAAGTTTTTTAGGAAAGATGTAGTGTTTCAATAGGTGACCCCTAATGTGGACCATTTTTAAAGTTGTCTAATTTTAGACCACTTTTTTTAACCTGCTATAACAGGTCAACACATCTTTTTTTAAAGAAATTTAATATATGACAAATTTTTAATGATAATTTTTCTTTAAAAAAATAATGTGTTGACCTGCTATACCCGGTCAAAGTAGGTGGTGTAAAATTACACCACCTAAAAATGGTGCATATTAGGTTCTACTGTTTCAATAATGTGGTTATAGAAAATATAAAATGCCCCCTCTCATATGCTATAAAAGTGAGGAGATATCTCCTCACACTATAACAACTGGTATTAGAGTCTAGGGGTGTACAAGACCCGACCCTATCCACCAACCCGTCCCAGCCCAAGCCTTTCCCGATCATTAAAAGAGACCGGGTTCGGGTTGATCTTTGAGTTACCCGACTTCGGGTAGGGTTGGGTTCGGGTTGACACTCGGGTCACCCGACCCGTCCCACATATATATTTTATAAAATTTTAATTTGTTATAATGATTAAAATGTGATACATGGTGCTCAAATTTATCTTACCATGTAGATGAGATTAAAATGTCTAACATCTATCTTATGAATTAAATAAACGTTTGTCAAACTATGCACACTTTCATGTTCTAACAAGAGAAAATCATGTGTGTGTATTATGCATATGTGAGACAGGTGAAGAAATGATCAAACAAAATGTAAACCTCAAGTGCAATAGATTATGAAAGAATTGGATCCTTTCAAGTTATTTCTTCCAAAAAATAGTTCCAACTTATAACTCTTTTAGTATGTTATTATCTTAAAATTTTACAATTAGTATCAAATAGTCTTAAACTTATTGTCCTTCGGGCCAACCCGGTCCCGTCCTACATAGACCCGTCATAAATTGGACCCGCATAATGTCGGGTCTAGGGACGGGTTAGGGTCTATGAATTGGCTCAATCAATATTTAGGGTCGGGTTAGGGTTAACCAAAACCCGTCCCAACCTGTCCCTTGTACACCTATGATTACAATTTTGATTGTCTATCGGCAACAACCAACTGATGGGAAGCATGATAATATGGTACTCCCTCCGTTCTTGATCTTTTGTTGTTTTAACTTTTGGTCCAAATTCCAAAACTTTTGTTGTTTTACAAATCCAATGCATTTTTTCTCAATTTATTCCATGTATACCCTTATTTAATACTATATCTCTCACCTACCACCTCTTATTTTCACCAATTAAAATCATAACAAGTTTTTTAACCAATAACAAGCATTCTCTTTCTTCACTTTAACTCAACATTAAATAAGGGTGTTTATGTCAACAAATATATCAATAATTGCACTCTTAAACAATGTGCATAACTTTAAACAACAAAAGATCAGGAACGGAGGGAGTAATAAGTAATAACTCACACTTGAGAGAGAGATTGATGAGAATTCTTCAAGTGTGAGTAAAAAATAAATAAAAAGTTAATAAATGAGTCTTTCATTCGTTGATTAAGGAGGTGTTCAATAATATATAAGTGAAATGGCTTATGAACCTAATAATGCCTTTAAATTTTAAATGGAGATATGATGTCGTTCGCTAATGTGGCTTATTCATCATTCAATGTGGTTATTATAAGATATATACATATCTCTCTCATGATATAAAAGTGACAGATATCCATTGCAGCATAACAACAAATGCAAATTTGATTTCACATATCTTAAGTTAGTAAGGGAAAAGTTTAAAATTTGCTATATTGAATTTAAGGTGGGCTAGACAAGCACGACTTTACCATATCAAGTTCAACGTGTGGCTCATCGGAAATCCAAACAACACATTAATGTTATGATTGGTACTAGAAGAGAGGTTAGAAGAAGGAAATTGATGAGATAACGATAGTTTTAATTGTACTTAGTTTGAATACAATTGGTATAACGTCATCGCTCCTGTTCTAGGTTATCATAAGATAACCAAAGTCATAACCTTTGCACCTCTCCCCACCAACTCTGCTCATACCAAGAGTTTAGGATACTATTTCGGTGCTTGGTTATCTTAAGTCGGCCACGGTCATAACCTTCGCACCTCGCGCCATCAGCTTCGCTCATGCTAAGAATGGGGGTTATTGTTTCAGCACTCGATTATCATCGACAATTAATCATTGTTGAGCGCTTTCAAAACCATAAAACACTCCTTCTTGCCAAGGGCCTGAGGAATGACAGTCCATGAACCCTGAATAGCCGAGTGTACTGATTCACCAACATAGATCTAACAAATCATGTTATACATGATAGTCTACAACATGTATTACCGACCACTACAGCGAACTAATCTTCCTATGCGGCTAAGCATATCAGGTTCCCACATGATTGGTGACACTTTTTGTCAACCACTACAATGTGTCAACCCCCACGAGGACTAAATCAATGCTAGCTCCACATGGTCTTCTCCATCACATTAACATAACTTGGTGTGTTTGCATCAATACACGACGAATTACAAAACCCTCTAAGTCAGTTACTCTCAACCCAAAAAAACAATCACAATGCTCTAGAAGACCGACACGACATGTAAACCCCATGCCCCTTGTTCAATTGACGACGTTGTGCACGGTGTGTCAGGCAATCAACAACCCTCCTCAATTTCCATACCTCGGACTCATCATGACTAACTATTCAACTTCGAACCCCCAAAGTCAACGTTTTAAAAGACGAGGTATACAAACCACAAGGTACATGCTCTTTCTGCCTTGACTCCTACATATCACAACCCTCTAAATTAGGCATCACATTGTCATTACAGATATCTGTGGAGCTCGCAGGCAGTGAAGTGACTTGAAGAATACCATTGCGCCTCATTCCCTTCATGAATTATACTATTATGAGTGATTCTTCGTTTTACCCCAATCAATTATAAGGCAATTTAATTAGTAATAGAAGTGGATAGACTACCCTATTTTAAATATACCTAGTTTGTCCATGACCTTAACGATGAAACATCCAGGCAGTGCTTCATCCTTGTCGTGACAAAAAAATATAGCTCTTTTATGTAAGATAAAAGTGGAATGAATAGTAATAAATAAAAAGGGAAGTGAATGGTTGTACTAAGATGTTTATAAAACTAGTGAACAATTTGTGTATCCGTAAAGTAACTGAGTTAGAAATGCTGGCAACACCAAAAAAAATAACAATGGAGTGGATAATGAAAGTGGGGGCATGTGCAGGCTTAGGTGCTGCCCATGACAGTAGCACACAGAGGACAATGTTTTTATGGAAATAGTAAAAGTGAGATCAGAGTAGCCCATGTTACAAAAAGTTGAAGACGAAGACACCTCTCTCTCTATCATCCAAACACGAATCATTGTCCTGTTGCCGGAATTGGTTACCCATTTGTTTAATCAAAGTAATAAATAAGCAGTGTTCTTCTTCACATAGCGGTGGTCCAAATTCAATGAAGAAATAATAACTATGATAAAGTACAAGATCCAAATATTTGATTTTATTATATGTCATTAACTGTTTCTCTGTTTGGTTCTTTGTTGCCTGTAACTTTGTACAGTTTTTTTTCTCCCCCATTTCTTAGTGTTTAGGCCTTAAGCACAAATGTGTATGGGAGGATGGGTGAGTAGCTGAATATGTGTGCCCAAATTCAACGCATTCATTACTTAGCTTGGTAGATCTACCATATGCAGCTTAGCATGCTATGCCTTTGTCCTTTCAAGACCATGCATAACTAAATTTGAATGGAACCTTCTGTGGGAAGACTAAGAAAAGAGTATCATGCTATGAAATAAGAATAAGAATGTGTCATGTATTTGTTTGAATAGTATTAGTTGAATCAGGTTACGGCGTCTCCAATGCTAGCATCTTAGACAACTTACAATTGGGCTTGTTGAAAAAAATACTCCCTCCGGTCCTATTTATAAGCATGAAAGAGAAGAAAAACCTTGGTCCTTTTTATAAGAACCAAATGAAAGTTTGAGCTATATTAATTATTTTTTTCCAATGATGCCCTTATTAATTCTAGCTTGTAAAATGTGTCTCATTAATTATTCTCTCTCTTTCCCACTTTCCAACACTAATAACAAAGGGTAATTTTGGAAGTTTATTTTGATTCAAGACATATTTAATGCATTTTATCTAGTTTAACTACATTTCTTAAACTATGTGATTTTTTTTTGCTGCTTATAAATAGGACCGGAGGGAGTATTAAATAGTTGAAGTGTTGTAATGGAGTGTTGAAGGGGTGTTGAAAGTGAGGTGGATTGTGAGGGCCACTTAAAACACTTGGCAAAATCTTATTGGTTGATGTGATTTTCAGATTTTTATCTCATCCTAATTATTTGGGGTCATTATTTCATAGTAAATTAATTTTATTTTTCACCAAAATCATCATTTTTTTTTCTATAAATAGAGACTTGTTTCATTTGATTTCTACACAGAAAAAAAAAACATTTTTCCTCTAGTTTTTCTATGTAGCCTCCAATAGACTCTTGTTTGTAGCTCTAAACATATTTTTAGTAAAATGGATCTCAACAATAACCCTTTTAACACCCAAAATTCTACTAATTACCCTTTTAACAACTCAAATCCCAACAACTATAGAATTCAAAATGAGTCTTCCAACCAATGAGGTCCCCAAAATATACCAAATTATGGATTTCCTCAAAATTTCATCATGTCGTCATCTAATCCAAATTATAGTCCATATTATGGATCAATGATGTCTTATTCATCTCAAGCACCCCTTATTATTTTGCTACTCCAATGGAAAATGAAAATGTTCTGAATGTTAGACTTGATGAATTTCCTGAATTTTTTACACAAATGGCTCTTGGTGGCATGAGTGGTCATCATGAAACCACTCCAAATGCAAAGGATTCAACTCCTACTCGCCGGAAAAGCCTCAATTGAACCACTGATCAAAATTTGGTTCTAATTAGTGGGTGGATCAAATAAGGAACATACAGTGTTGTTGGGAGAAACCAAAAAAGTGAGGCATATTGGGGTAAAATTGCTCATTTGATCCTCCCGTGATGGAGTTGCGTGCAGAAATCATTACAACTACATGAACAAAATACTTAATAAATGGATTGGCGCTTATGATAACGCTAAGCGTATGCAACAACGCGGGTGGTCAAAGAATGATGTATTGGAAAAAAGTGCATGAATTATATTCAAGTCATAAGAGTGGACATTTTAGTTTAATGTCAGAATGGCTCGCTGTCCGTGATCAACCACGTTATGGTAGTCAAGTAGGAAGAATTACTGGCTCTGGAAGTAATGGATCTAAGAGAACCCACGATAGTGATGCAAGTGATTCCATCTCTGTAGGATCTAGTGCTCACCCAATCGGGAGGGATGCAGCTAAAAAAAGGGTAAAAAGAAAAGCAAGGGTGCATCCTTGAAATCGGTAAATGAAGAGTGAATTGTTAAACAATATAAGGAAAAAGAGTTGAAACGATTGGACAAAATAGCCATGAGGCAAGAGGAGGCTAACCAATTGTTGAAAGAAAGTACTGAGGCTAAGAAGATAAAGATGTTTATGAAGCTAAGTTCAAAGGAGCATCTCGATGACCGGAGCAAATAGCTGTTGAAAAAGTTGGACCGCGAGTTGTTTGAATATTAAATGTTGTCAAGTCATTGTTTGTATTTTGACACTTTGTGCTTTATCTACTATTTAACTACATTGCATTATTTGTTTGGAATCCGTTCATTTCAACCAACTCAATTTCTTATTTAAATGGATAAGGGCTCATTCTTCTATTGTTGTACCAATACCAAAAATCTCATATTACTAACAAAATATCAATGGATCCTTCAGAATTTCCTTTTGATAGCGAAGCTTACAAAAGGCAGTCTGAAATCAAAGATAAGTATATCATCAACCGGTTCAGGGAGCAACGAAATAAAATAGAGGAAGGATATACACCTCGTGTCAAGAGAAAATATCTCAATAGAGATCATGCTGCGGCAAACCAAAGACTGATTGACGACTACTTTGCAGATCAACCTACATATGACGATGCAATGTTTTGTCAGCGATTCCAGATGCGGAAACATGTGTTCCTTCGGATCATTAGGGACCTATCTAGCAGTGAAAACTACTTCACCCAAAGAGTTGACGCAGCCAAAAAGAAGGTATATGTCAGTATGTTTGTGATAAGTTGGAGAGGGATCAACGGAGGTTCATTTGGGGTGTTGATGAAGGTGGCAGGAGTTATAGCCATGTCCCTTAGGATAAGGTTTGTGCACCAAAGTCTCATGGTGGTCTAGGGCTGAAACATATGCATGAATTTAACCAGGCTTTGTTTATGAAAATAAATTGGGGTATGATTGTTTCTCCAAATGCCTTACAGGTTTGTGTCTTACGGATTAAGTACGAATGTGATGACGGTATGCTTCCGCGGGTCCAAAGCAAACATTCCGAGTCGACAATTTGGCTAGGAATTCGCTGGGTTGTTGGTGATGGACATTTTGTTCGCTTCTGGAAGGATTGTTGGCTCCCTTCTCGCATCATTCTTGGGGAAGTTTTGGTCCAACCTTTACCAATGGGAAAGCATAACGGTGTTATTGCATCCTATGTTGACAGCGGTTCGACGATGTGGCGTGTAGAGGAGTTCATTGAGTATATTCCTTATGGGGTGCGACAAGAAGTTTTGCATTCATTTCCTTTGCTGCAGAATGAGGTGCAGGATCGGGTTGTGTGGGCTTGCACTACCTCTGGATCTTTCACAACTCAATCAGCGTATGCCCTTCTCACCCAATACTTGGAGCCTCTGATCTTGGGGTCTACTTGGCGTTTGATCTGGAAGTGGAAGGGAGCAGAAAGGGTTCGGATTTTGCTTTGGAAGATTCTCAGCGGTGGCTTGATGACCAATGCAAAGCGGTTGTTGCAGAGGCACTTAACCGATATTGATCTTTGTCTGTTGTGTGGTGCGTTCGCAAAAACAACCCTCCATGCGCTAAGGGATTGCTCGCGCGTGCTACCGGTCTGGAATGATACTCTTGGACCCAATCCGCCACAGCAATTTCTGACACTGGATTTGGAACCTTGGATCGATTGGAATTTCCTTCTTCAACACCATCGTAGCAGACCTAATTGGAGCCAACAATTTGCTACGCTATGTTGGAGCTTTAGGCGGATGAGGAACTCCATAATTTTCGAGCAGTGCACATGGGATGCTACTGTTGTGCTTCACCTTGCTCTCTCTATCTGGGTTGATGACATAGGAGCAGACTTGGAGCTTCTCCAGACTGGACCAGTAAGCAGGATGATTTTGCTGTGTGTGCTACCAGATATTGGATGGCTTAAGTTTAATGTCGACGGTTCTATGCGACGTACAAACGAAGCAAGCTGTGGAGGGGTTTTGCGGGATAATGATGGCAGATTGGTTAGTGGATTCTGTCAGGGACTAGGCACGTCGAACATCCTCTTAGTTGAATTCTGGGCCATTCGAACGACGGTTGACATTAGCATCCGGCACAAGTGTCAATGGGTGGTCATTGAGTGCAACTTCGCTGACGCGGTTGCTTGTTTGACTACGCAGGGTCGTAAGCACCTCCTTATTATGATATGATGTGTCGCATACGACGTGAGATCCCTCCTCAGATAGTGGTGAAGTTCCAAGTCATCTCTCGTGAGGCGAACAATGTTGCGGTGTTTGGCTCAGCATGGGCACGTCTTTGGCTTTGGAGTACATCTCTTAGATTTTCCTTTGATTGAGTGTCGTCACCTCTTGTACCGGGACACGGTTGAGGCTTTTGCTTCCCTTAGTGTTTCTGTAGTGTAGTGTTTTTTGTTTTTTTGGGGTTTGCTCATTCATGTTACCAAAGTTATATACATAACTGGTATCTTATTCTGTTAGGATAAGTTCTATCATAACTCTCCCTTCATGATAACTTTTACACATGATGAACAGTATAAGATAGGAGATATGATAAGAGATAAGATAATGTTATTCTATCATGTTAGCGCAACAAACAACAGAATATAATTACTATCATGTTACTCCCTCCGTTCCTATATATAAGTCACAAATAACTAATTCTCTTAGATTAAGAAAAGTAGTTACTAGTAATAAATTTGTAAAAAAAAATGATTTACTTTCCTAGATTACCCTTATTTACTTTCCTATGATTTTCTCTCTCCAAGTTAATACTTCTAAAGTTTATCATCTCTTTCATATTAAATATATGAGGGTGAACTTGGAAAAAATTATTTATGCTTTGTTTGGTAGAGGGAAGTTTGAGTAGAGAGATATGAGAAAGAGAGAGTTAGGGGGAGGAAGGAGGAAGTATGTGTGTTTGGTAAGTGGGGAGAGGGAGATAGAGGAGAGAAAAAGTGGTGGGTCCCACCACTTTTTTAGTCTCTCAAATTTGGAGAGAGATGGGGAGAGATGAGTGGTTACTTGATTTTGAGTCTCTCTCTTCTCTATCTCTCTTCACTTTTTATCATACCAAACAACCTCTAAATCTACTATATTTCTCACATATTTCTCTCTACTCAACTTCTCTCTTCTCTACTCTCTCTTCTCTATCTCTCTCTACTCTACCAAACGGAGTGTTAATGCTTCCTAGATATTAGAAAATGACTTATATTTGTAACAAAAAATTTTCAAAAAATGTGACTTATAATAGGGAACGAAGGAAGTATATTTTATCATGTCCTGACACTCAAACGAGTCATTAATGTTTCTATATAATGTTCTCATCAAAATAATAAAGGCTAAAATGCACTTTTGGCCCCTGATGTTTCAAGTTTGTGCAAATTCTGCCCCTACTCTATTTTTGTCGATGTTTCTACCACTCATGTTTTCAAACAGTGCATCGTCTACCCCTCATGTTTTCAAACAGTGCATCGTCTACCCCTCCGTCAGGGGTAGACGGTGCACTGTTTGAAAACATGAGGGGTAGAAACATCGACAAAAATAGATAGGGGCAGAATTTGCACAAACTTGAAACATCAGGGGCCAAAAATGCTTTTTAGCCATTAATAAATGAAGAAAGTTTAAAATACACTTTACGTGTTTTTTTTTATTTTTAGAATTTTTTTTAAAACTGACAAAGTATCATCTATCTACTTATTTTATCTCATGTGAAAAAAAACATTATTCTTCTTTAAAAATATATATCTGATTGGTGAAATGCAGCTAAGAAAATAGTAAATAAGAATGACAATAAAAGGAAAATATGTGTGTATTGTGTTGTCTTATCATTCTGTAACAAAAAAGAAATTAGTCTTCAAAAGCTAAAACTATGACAATGTGAGTGGCTATATTTGAGCAGAGCAGACGTCAGTATCCACTCTCTCTTCTTTTTAGGCGCCGAACTCAAACTTGTTTGGCGGTAATTCTCTTCTTCACTTTTTCCTGTCCATACAATTTTCATGTACTACTAATTTAATAAAATACTATTATCATTTTTTAATAATTAGAAATGTCAATAAAGAAAGACATGCCACTCATTAAGTTCCCGCCATGGCCACCTTAACTAATGGAGTTGTCGTTTTGTGCAGGCCATTAATTATTCCAATTCCCGCCATTAACAAACCTTGAGCAGTTGAGCTTGAATGTGATGTCATTTCTAGTTTTCTACATACGCAAATTTGGCGCGAATTGGATTTCATTGAATCGTGTGTACATGCTCGTGTAAAAGTGATAAATTTTCAAAAATTAAATTAAAAATAAGCTTAATACTCATGAAATTGTAAAGGGAATCAGTTCCATGACCTGTAAAAGTTTCGCATCAAATGAGGTCCCTAAGATTTTTTTTTTTTAATTCAATTAAGGTCAAATGCTACTAGACCTCAATTTTGTCCTAGTCATCAATTATACGTGGCTTTTATAATTATTTTTAATTAAAAAATAAAAAAATAATTTTTAATTCTAACTCAATTATTTAATCAGAAAAAAAATTAAAAAACATAATAAAAACCCCAATCTAATAATCCCTTAACTAAACTATCTAATAATCTAAATAATAAACTTAGTGGATAAACGAGTTCGCAGTTGTATCTGGGCCAAAGGTGGAAGCTCTCGAGGTTGGAATTTGGTGCCTTGGAATGAAGTTACTCAACCTAAAGATCATGGAGGTCTGGGTCTCTGAGGTGCTAGACAAAACAATGTGGCAATGCTTGGGAAGCTCGTGGATAATATGTTGCATGACCATGATAAGCCGTGGGTACGTGCTCTCTCCCAAAAATACTTGAACTCTGATATAATTCTTAATGGTACTTTTAAGAATGGCGACTCATATATATGGAGGAGCATAATTAGAGCCAAGGAGCATGTTGGGGCTAGTTTCAAGCCTCAGCTTGGGGATGGTAAATCTTCTGTCTGGTATGTAAATTGGCTTGGGACGGGAAGAATTTGTAATCGAGTACCTTTTGTCCACATTACCGATACAAAGCTGCAAGTTTCAGACTTATGGAGAGGAGGAGATTGGCATCTGGAGTCCTTGTTTACTGTTCTTCCACCTCAAGTGGTTGAGGAGATTAGAGCTGTTCCGGTCCCGTCATCAAGGCTAGAAGCAGATACTTTGCGCTGGATTCACACACCAGATGGGTAGTACACGCCTAGTTCAGCTTACCACAGCCTCACCCCTCCGGCTGATGATTCGCAAGGCCCCTGGAGATTGATATGGAAACTCAAGGTCCCTGAACGCATTCGTTTCTTCCTCTGGCTGGTAGGGAAAGAGGACCTTGCAACTAATGCAAAGCGACACCATTGTCACCTGGCTGCGAATGCTTCCTGTGCTCGGTGTGCTGCGGACTTGGAAGACGTTGATTATATATTCAGGCATTGCTCGGACTCTCGCAGCTTATGGCTGCACTTTAGACGATCATTACCTCCTCTTAATATTCACCTTCCTTTCGAGGCTTGGCTTCTCGGTCTGCTGCGACATCGTGAGAGTATGCTAGGCGTGGCGGTGCTTTGGTGGATGTGGAGATGGCGAAATCACAGAGTTTTTGGTGACAACCACTGGACATTGAATCAGGTCCTGAGAAACATTCTTCGTGATGTTACTGTTTGGAAAAAGGTATTGTTACAACTTCCCTCTCAACAACCAGCAGCAGTTGCGTCTTCTATTCCAGGCAATGCTGCTGATGCATATCGGCTTACAACTGATGGCAGCTGGGATCCTCTTCGGAATCGAATGGGCTGTGCGGTGGTGCTTTGGAATGGTAATGGAGATTGGGTTTCTGCTATATCTATGTGCGCGGGACCTGGTTGTGCATTTTTGGCGGAAGTTGCAGCTTTGGAGATGGGGCTACAACATGCTATGGACCTTGATATTCATAATTTGGAGTGTTATAGTGATTGCTTTCAATTGGTCTCATTGCTTCTAACTGATAGTGATACTAGTACCTTTTGGGCTAGGGATAGCATAGATCGGATTCGGAGCATGTTGGGGAGGTTCCACAGCATTCATATCTTGCATGCCCAGCGGGAGAAGAATAATACAGCAGATGGATTAGCTCGGGAGGCGCGGAAAATTGGTTCACCGACCCAAATTTGGGGGAGACCACCTTCTTTCGTTTATGACTGCTTGTATTTAGACGCGGTTAGCTAGTTTTTTTCTGTATTTTGCTACTTTTCCTCCTGTAACCAAAAAACCCTTTCAACCTTAAATTGAACCCAATTACAAATCTTCCCCATCCCCAAATAGAACCTGTAAGACCCAAGTTTTTAAGCTTATGCTAAGAGAATAAAATCCTATTCACGATTAAGGTTGATGATCGTGAAGGGAAACCTGAACAAGAGTTTACTAAATGAAATAAATTTATGAAGGAGAAAGTTCAGGAAAGGTCTAAGGATTGTACCAAAATCGATAAAAGGTATAGCACGATCGATATACGCTTAAACCTAGGTCAGAAACCCTAGTAAATAGCTAGTTTACACTTAAAGGCACGATGGAAGCTAATTCCAAAAATCTTCAGAGAAATGGTAGAACTTCTCTTTTTCCATATATAACAAGCGTTTCGAGGCGAAACTCTAGAATCTACGAACGTCCGATTCCAATCATCGGAAGTTTGCCGAAACTAAATCCCTGATAGTTCGAAAACCCTAGAATCAACCGACAATGAAGACTTTCTCTATTCAGAGCTTCAAATGAAGATTCTACACGCGTACACCCATTTCTCTTGATGATTTCAATCTTTCTTCAGAAGGAAGTTTTCTATTCCGACATTCGATGCAAAAAGCAACTTATCGGGTAAAATAGTTTTACACCGACTTTGCATTAGTTACCAAAAATACAAGGAGACCTCATTTTAGTTTTGGAATTCTTTCGCCAAAACATATCTTAGAATTCACGGAGAATGAAGCCGAAAAAATCAAAATCGCGAAACTTTCATTTTACCACGTTTTGCCAACCTCTATATATAGCAAGAAAAGGAGAAAAAATGGCAAAACTTCACCATTTTCTCTCCAAATCCGCGAGCTTCACCAAGAGAGGAGGAAGAAGAGCTTTTGTTCATTTCTTGCTTGATCGTTGATTCAACAGTTGCTGCTTGAAGGTATCGAGGTATAGTCGCTAATCCTTACCTCTGATCGCTTTTTCCATAGCTTTTCTCTAGACTTTTCTGAGCTCAAAGTTTTGAGGTTTTTGGAAAATTGTCCAAATAGCTTGATTTCTCTGTCTAAACATCTTCCCTACGTGCCCAAGAGCACTTCTGTCGGATTAGTTTTTCCGTAATGTCGCCGAAATTCCGCCGGAATCAATTTTTGCATCAAATACCCATTTTGGGGCAAAGCTTCGTCCTTTGGGCTGAAAACTATCGCCTTAGCTTAGTGCTAATAGGATTAGTTGTCATAAACGTCGTTGGTGACGTCCCCATCCAATTTGCTTTTCAAAATTTCAGTTTTGAATTTCTGAGCTAAAAATATTGACCAAAATACCCCTGCGACAGTTTTTGATCCGATAATTTTTCCGAGTTTAGAATACCCTTAGTTACGGCTAATGATAGCATAGGAACCAAGTTTGATCGAAGAAAAATCGACCCACCTATTTGTGAATAGTGGCCGAGAGCTATAGAGGGGGAGGAGGAAAATTTCTTTTTCAAAAACTTGTCCTTTCGCGCTAGATTATCGTACCTCGGAGTATGTATTACTTCGGGTAACCTTAGTGAGCATTGATAGCTTAGTTTCCGATAGATTTTGATTGATTTCTGTGGTTTTGCTCAGAAGGTGCTTTTGAGGAATTTCCTGAAGAGCAAGGCTTTGCTTGTGAAGAGGAGTTAGAAGATCACCCTGGAGAATCTGCAGGTGAGGGCTACTCACTGAATCTTTAGTTAATGCTTAGGGTCGATGCTTTCGACATTGATTTACTGTTTATGCACTTGTTTGTGTTTGATTGGAAAAATGTTTTCTGAGGCTTCGGCTGACAATGTAGATGTTTCATCTACTGACTGTTTTTGAGATTGACTTACATGCTATATGCTATGTGGGTAATCTAGGATGTGTGGTGCATGCTTTATATGCTAAGTGCTACGTGTTTATTCTGAGATGTATTGATATATGACATGTTTGTTGACTGTGATGATGTAATTATGTCTTTCGCTGATATCTGTGATTCTGAGTAGTGAGAATAGCGGGCAGGTCATGCCGATTTTATTTTGAGAGTTTTGAGAAAGTTTGATAGGACGAATGAGATTCGGGCCTTGTTATGGTGTTTCATGGATCGAGACATTCTCTAGTGTCATTTGGGGATTAGGAGATCCCGAGAACTTATAGGATTTGCGATAAGACTAAAAGGATATTATTTACTAAAGAAAACTCATAAGACATGAAACAACCTCTAAATCTTCAAATAATGATATTAAACTCGAAAGGAAGCTTAAGATGCAAATCTTAGTTTTGGAAAACGAGAAGTGTCGTTGGATCCAAGTGTTGAGAGAATTGTAAGTTCTGAGTATGTTGATACTCCTTCGCTCGTTGAGCAGTTTGTTAGCCATCCAAGGGATGAGCCGAGAAGCTTCACTGAGGCGTGAGTCCTTGTAAATGCGGGATACTCCACTGAGGCGTGAGACCTTGTGGAAAGCATGGATCTTCACTGAGGCGTGAGACCTCGTGAACAGCATGAAGCTTCACTGAGGCGTGAGACCTTGTGAATGCGGGATACTCCACTGAGGCGTGAGACCTTGTGGAAAGCATGGATCTTCACTGAGGCGTGAGACCTCGTGAACAACATGAAACTTCACTGAAGCGTGAGACTTCGTGCAAGTGTGTAAATTCACTGGGGCGTGAGACCCCGTGAAAGCATAAAACTTCACTGAAGCGTGAGACTTTGTGAATGTGTGAGACTCCACTGAAGCGTGAGACTTCGTGAGAGCATTGATGACTCGAAGAGTTATCGTGAGTGGTTGCACTCTTTTTACGATTATTGTATTTTGTCGCAGAATCGACTTTTACCTTAGGGTATTCTTTATAGAGACATTAAGTTAGCTAGAACATGTGGCGACGTGTCGAGTGAGGTCGGAGACGTTGTTTGGCTAATCACATTGCATTCATGCACACATAGGAGGTTAATACACGGCGTGATTACCGGACCTTCGTCGGATTCCAAAATGGTCATAAGACCCGGATTTCCGTGTAAGAGCGTTTGTAGACGACTCTTGTAGCAGACCGAAATGGCAGACCTACGGGTTACGGCTGATCTGACTACCGTTGTTGTTGGAGTAAGAGGCACGCAGGCGGAAATGGTCCCACCGTTGCTGGTGCTAGGATTGATCCGTTGATGTCCATCCGTTTCCGGAATGCATTTGGTTAACTGGGTTAACCGTCATATCATTTCATGCAACATGCATACTGACTTAGTTGCTGAGTGTGATTGATAATTGATAATCCTATTTGATGCATGCTATTTGTTATTACTGTCGTTACATTCTTTATGGAATATGCAACCCTAGGATGTTATCCCTAGCTATAAGCCTAAGTGGCTATTCTATTATCTGTATCTATCGGTGCTATTAATTACATAATTCTTTGGAGTTGACCCTCGCGTCTTTTGTGTGTGCTTTGGCGGACTACGCCCTTTGTCAGATGTCTTTGGCGGGCTGGTTCACGACGGTTCACCCTTCGGGGGGAACTAGGGTTGAGATGCTGGAACAGGGGCGCATCGCGGTAGCGAGAGGAGGACGGATGGTGTACATAGACTAGGTCGTTCTGGATTTCGAATTCGGACGACGATCATGCTAGCATGTAGGTTTTAGTGCTGGTGTGAGCTCCTCGAGATGGGATTAGTGTAGGAGTAGAGTCTTAGCTCTGAACATCATTTGTTTCTTTGGGGACAGGGTAGTTTCCCGCCTATAGCTTTTTGTGTGGTTTCTTTACGGGAATCACATAGAGTTGGTTGAACTTAGGAGGTCTTGTTTCAGGCCGATGGGCCAGCTTATTCTCAGTTTTGAGGGATGGTGTTGCGGACACTTACCTTTTTCTTTGGTCTGTACTTATTGCCTACGGGCGTTACACTTTTCTCACTTCCCGTCACTGGAGGTTTACTCGTGACGTGGTTAGCTACTTACAGCGGGGGCTGTAATTTATATTGTATATTAGTTCTATTATCTTTCGTCGTCTAGTTTTATTTCCTTCAGTTTTGGTTCTATTATCGACGAAAAAAAAAATATTTACGTTTTTCCGCATTAAGTTTATTTTTGGTTACTAAAGTGACGCCACTGAAATCGGGGTGTTACAGAACCCAGACAAGAAACCAAGCTCTCCTTCCTCCTCCATCACCAAGAACAACAACCAATATCAAAAAACTTTCCTCCTCCGCCGCCTCAGCAGCAACAACTATGCAGAGGAACTGGCGGAGGCTGCTGCTTTCGACTCTAACGACATGGTGTCGGGCATGGTGAAAGGGAGCGAAGAGTATTTTGTCCGGATCGAAATTAGCATCCCTCCCACATATCAGTACATGGTCATCGAGTCCGGTAGCGACATCGTGTGGGTCCACATTCACGCTCAGTGACTATAGCTTCATTCGATCTCCTCATTTTCCCTTGCAACCCAGTCAGTGATCTATGGTGGGTACAACTTCATCGAGTTCTTCGTCGAGCTTCAGATCTTAGACGGATGGTTGTGCCTAGGCGGCTCGGTGGTACTGGACGGAGGTGAAGAGAAAGGGTCGACGGAGAAAGCGTCACCAAGGTGCTCGATTAGGTGAGGTGATGCGTTGTTTGCTGGCAGGATGAGAGAAAGAAGACGAATCTGGGTAAGAGGTTGAGGGGCTGGTGGTGGATTTTGCTAGGTAGGAGGTTGAAGAAGGCGGAAAAATATTTTGTTGAAAAATTGGATCGTGTCACCACCGCTTCAACCTCAGCACCCCTTGTTCTATCCCAGATATGTTTTTTTTTTCTTCAGAATCCTGTTCTGGTTTGGGGTTGAACACAGTGGTGAGTTTTGCTAGGTTAATGAAAATTAACATGAGTTTGGTTTTGATGAAGATGATTTGGGTTTAATTTGAGAGGGTTTGGAATTAAAAAATTAAGTTTTAAATTTTTTGGCTAAAAAGCATTTTTTGCCCCTGATGTTTTAAGTTTGTGCAAATTCTGCCCTTACTCTATTTTTGTCGACGTTTCTACCCCTCATGTTTTCAAACAGTGCACTGTCTACCCCTCTGTCAGTCAGACTCTCTCAGGAGAGGTTCCTGAGTGGATTTGAGAGATGAAGAGGAGTATATGAAGTTGATGATGATCAAAGAAATAATATAAATTAAATTTGCTTGATGTATATATCAATTATGTATGTAACTGAACTGGTTAAATGCATGTTTTGCTACTTACAGGTCTTGAGTTTGAATCTCTCATGCCCCATTTTTTCAATTTCACTTGTAATTTCCACGTGGCAGGTCCAAAAAATAAATAAAAAAGCCAAATCAGCTCATTCTATTAGTTTTTTAACGTGTCTGACTGACAAAGGGGTAGACGGTGCACTGTTTGAAAACATGAGAGGTAGAAACATCGACAAAAATAGAGTAGGGGCATAATTTGCACAAACTTAAAACATCAGGGGCCAAAAGTGCTTTTTAGCCAAAATTTTTCAATTAAAAAATAATTTCAAATGCCATGTGGAAAAGCTGAGTAGGCTAAAATTGAAGTCACTTCAGCATCAGACACACTTTGTCCTTAATTGAATTAAAAAAATTTCTTAGGGACCTAATTTGATGCGAAAATTTTACAGGCCCTAGAACTGATTCCCTTTACAATTTCAGGGGCCTTGTGATGTATTAAGCCTTAAAAATATGAAAAAGTCAAGTGTTATTCACTAGCGAATTGTTATTGTCATCGCCCCTACACCCATTTATATCACTTCAAATTTCATGAAATCTTAATTATAATTTCGCTAATGCAGTTAGAAAGTGCGATAGTAAAGCACTTTCTAATTGCATTACCTACACATTACGTAGCCACGTTATTAACGCGCTGAACACTTGTAACTTATGTTGTGCGCCACCCCTAAGCACACTGCTAGAGATGTCCCACGTTAATATTCGTTGCTTCTCTACACTAATGCTTTTACTGCACTATTTTTTTGGCTTGAATGATCAATTGGTCCCTGGAATTGTAAAGGGAATCAGTCCCGATCCCTGTAAAATTTTGGCATCAAATTGGGTCCCTAGAATTTTTTTTAATTCAATTAAGGACAAAGGCTGTCAGACTTCAATTTTATCCTACTCAGCAATTGCACGTGACATTTTTATTTTTTTTAAATTGAAAAATTATAAAACTTAATTTTTTAAATCCAACTCATATATTAAAGCATAAATAAAAAATAAAAACTTTTTCAATCATCTTTTTTAATCTCCGTAAAAAAAATCTTCGTAAATAAAAAAAACAAATTTTTTATCCAACCTTCATGATACTTAATCATCTTCATTCTTAATTATTTTCAAACCAGATTCATCATTCTTCATCTTTTCATCATCCTTCTTCTTCAACAAAATCTCAAGCCCTCTCCACAATTTAAAAACCAACCCAGCGAACTACCGGAAGATGAAGCCCAGATCTGCGACCTCCATACAACCAGGATTAATTAACAGCAAACCCACAACTGCTACGTACCACATCCCTAGAGCCAGCACCACATGACACACAACCTCTCCTGGCTACCAATCCCCTCACAAGAGCCACACACCAATACCTCACCCCCACCACCACAGCAACCCCCAACCCAGCCACACCCACCGCAACCCGCAACCCACAACCACGTCAATCAGCAGGAGGATCATTCACAATCACCATTCTTCACCATGGCTTCCTGGTCAAAACCCCTAAATCCCCCCACCACACCTTCTCCTCCATCACTTCCCACAGTCAAAACCTCTCCATCGCCCCTCCTCTTCACCAAGGCCACCTTGCTTGAAATCCCTAACACACCATATGCTCTCCGCAAATGTATAGTCTCATATATATATATGAAGGAAATCAATTTCGTGAATAATATTGATGGGTAAACACCCTATTTATACAAAAACACTGTTGACTAATAATAAAATCTAAACCCTAATTATAGGCATAATTACATAAGAATAAATACAAGAATTTTCTATTCTATCACACCCCCGCAGTCGAAGCGGGAGGTTCACCGACGCTGAGACTGGAACGAAAATCATCAAAGAGGACCCGAGGAAGGCCCTTGGTAAATATGTCCGCAATCTGATGACGGGAAGGAACATGAAGGACGCGAGTCTGGCCACGCGCGACCTTTTCCCGAACAAAGTGGATATCCATCTCTATATGTTTTGTAAGATGATGGTGCACTGGATTTCCAGAGAGGTAGATGGCACTAACATTGTCATAGTGAACCAATGTTGCTTGAGATAAAGGAAAGTGAAGCTCCATATGTAAATTACGGATCCAACAAGACTCGGAGACAACATTAGCAACACCCTGGTATTCAGCTTCATCACTAGAGCGAGATAGGGTGGGTTGCCACTTAGATGACCAAGAAATAAGATTGTCACCGAGGAAAACACTATAGCCAGAAGTAGAGCGTCTGGTGTCAGGACATCCCCCCCAGTCAGAGTGCCACGAATATAGTGTAAGACACGCTTGAGAGCAAGCATATGGTCGGTGTGGGGAGCATGTCTGTGTAAACACACATGCCGAACAGCATAGGAAATGTCAGGACGAATGAAGGTGAGGTACTGTAAGGCACCAGCAAGACTCCGATACAAAGTGGCATCCTCAAAAGGAGTCCTGGAAGAAGAACTGAGCTTCTGCTTGGTGTCAACCGGAGTAGCAGAAGGGTTGCACGACGCCATGCCGGCGCGGGCAATGATCTCACTAGCATAGGTGCTTTGACTGAGGAAAAGGTCATCGGCATGCCGAGTGACAGCGATGCCTAGGAAATAACATAGAGGACCCAGATCCTTCATATCAAATTCGGATAAAAGAAGTGCCAGAAAGGATTTGCGGAGATTATGAGAGGAAGTAATGAGGATAATGTCATCAACATATAGCAGAATATAGGCAATGTCAGTACCCCGCCGGAAGATAAAAAGGGAATGATCTGAACTGTTGTGGTGGAAGCCAATAGAGGAAACATAGTCAGCAAACCGCTGATACCAAGCACGAGGCACTTGTTTCAGACCACAAAGAGACTTCTTCAGACGACAGACATAGTCCGGGTGCTGAGAGTCGCGGAAACCCAATGGATGATGCATGTAGATAGTCTCATGGAGATCACCATGCAGAAAGGCATTATGGAATCCAACTGATGAATGGGCCAGGATCTGGAGAGAGTAATGTTGAGAACTGTCCGTATGGTAGCTGGTTTCACCACGGGGCTGAAAGTCTCGTCACAATCCACACCTGCAATCTGAGACCTGTCATTACCTACAAGACGAGCCTTATAACGCTCAAACAAACCATTAGACTGCTTTTTATGGCGAAAAATCCACATACAACGAATAATATTAACATCACAAGGACGGGGAACCAACTCCCACATATTATTTCTAATAAAAGCATTAAATTCAGATTGCATAGCGGACTTCCAATTGGGATTGGATAAGACTTGTTTTGGGTTACGAGGCAAGGGTGAGATGGACAGGTCATCAATAGAGACCGAAATGCTAAAAGGCTTTTTAGGTTTGGAAATGTCGTGCATGCTACGGGTAGTTATCGTCCGTACGGGTGGTGCAGGTGGGACCGGAGGCAAGGGCAAAGGCGAGGGAGAAGCAGGAGGGGAGACGGGAGCCGATAAGGAAGGTGAAGAGTCAGTGGGACTCGACGGCGGAACCAGAGGGTCAGGTGGTCGGGAGGACACAGTTTGCCAATGGTGGAGAAATTAAGGAGGGAGGTCCTCGGTGAAACACTCATACGAAGGGGCAGGGGTCAAGGACAGGTCGGCAAAGGGGAATCGGGTTTTCTGTTTGACAAATCATAACATTTATAACCTCTATGGTTTATCGGATACCCCAGAAATACACACGGAGTCGATCGTGGTTGTAATTTGTTAATTGTAGCGGAAGGAAAGAGAGGAAAACATAAACAACCAAAGACACGTAAGTGGGAGTATGAAGGGTCACGATGATACAACAACTGAGTAGTAGAATCATTCTGAAGAGTCTTGCGGGGCAGAATGTTCAGAAGGTATGTTGCCATTTGAAGGGCATGATGCCAAAATGAAGGAGGAACAGACGACTGCGCTAGTAGAGTGCGGATCATATTGTTAATGGTGCGGATTTTACGTTCTGTTTTGCCGTTTTGAGAAGAACTGTGAGGGCAAGAGAAGCGAAAAATGAGACCATTAGCATTACAATATCGGTGGAAAGAGGCATTGTCATATTCACGTCCATTGAAACATTGGAGACATTTGATATTTGCTGAAAATTGAGTTTTAATAAGTGTAGCAAGAGTAGTAAATATTTCAAAAACTTGAGATTACTGACCAATTGGAAACGTCCATAAAAAATCAGTGTGATCATCCAAAAACAAAACGTAATAACGATGACCAGCAGTGCTTAAAATAGGAGACGTCCATAAGTCACTATGCATAGTATTAAATGGCCTCAATGTAATAATTTTAGAGGAACTAAAAGGCAACTGAACATGTTTGCCTAAAACACAAGAATCACAGACAGAACTAGAACTCGAAGGTTCACAAAATATAAGTTTATTATTCCTAAGGTGATTTAAAGCTGAGGAAGCAGGATGACCAAGACGATTGTGCCAGACACCAGAAGCAAGACCAACAAAGGGAGAGGAACGGGTGACTGGGTAGAGGTCGCCAAGGTTGTTACATCTCAGGAAAGGCATCCCCGTCTGAAAGTCCGACACCGAGAATCCAAATGGATCAAAAGAAACAGAAACATTATTGTCAGTAGTGAGCTGTCGCACAGAAATTAAGTTTTTAATAATTCACTGAGTGTGCAAGACATGATTGAGTGCTAAAGGTTTGTGAGGGGTAGGAATAAAAGTGTGTCCCGAACCCTGAATTGGAATGCCCTGACCACTACCAACTATCAGTTTCTGATTTAAATAAATTAAATTAGAATAAGACGTAAGAGTACCTTGAGATGTCGTAGTATGGGATGAGGCACTAGTGTCCATGTACCTCGTGGTGTCTGGAGGAGTCAAAGACATGGTGTGCATGGCAGCAGCGATATCAGTGGGTGCGGGTGAAGTAGTAGCGGTGTAGGTATGAGGACGCTGACCTACAACGCTAGGTTGCTGCGGAGGACCCATGGGATGCGACCATTGAGATGTGGGGTAAGGACAGGGAGGCATTCCCCAAGGGGGAGGAGCCCAACCAGGAGGAGGAACCCAACCCTAGGGATTCCAGGATGCTTGCGGAGGTGGGCGCCATGGTGGTGCTGCAGAGGAGCCAGATGAACCAGTATAGCGGGAGCCACTTTTCTTTTTAGGTTTACCAAAACTACCCTGATAATTGCGATTTTGACCAGACCCAGAACGGTGGTTGGAGGTGCGCTGCTGAGAAGAGTCATCGGAGTCCCGTGGATGAGAAGCAGAGGTGTGCAGAGCAGTCTGAGAGGCAGGGCCCGACATCTTGGCGAGACCAGATTCCTCGAGAATCAGCATGGAGCAGACCTTGAGGAAAGGAGGTAAAGGCTCGCTCTGACGAATCAGGGTGGCATCACCACGGAAAGGCTCAGTGAGACCAGAGACCAACTGAAGAACAAGGCGATGGTCACTGAATGGGGCACCAACATTGCTCAACTGCTCAGAGATATGTTTCAGACGCTGACAATAGTTCGAAACACTAGGAAAATCATCCAAGCGAGTTGAGATGAAATCTTGGTCGAGAGCGACAGCACAAGAGTTCTGATTGTCCTCAAACATAGAAGCTATACGGTTCCAAGTAGCCATAACAGTAGAACTTTTCTCCATAACAGTGGCGAGAAGGTCAAAGGAGGTGGTGGAATAAATCCACTGTTTGACAGTAGAGTCAAGAGTGGCCCATCGGGCATAGGAAGCATCAGTGCGCGTAGGAGGCTCCATGACAGCTTGAGGAATGATGTGGTGAAGCACCTGAGTGGCGTGAGCATGGGTTTCAAACAATTAAGCCCACATAGCATAATGATCATTGTCTATCTCGAGTTTGAAAGGAATGTTGTTTTTGATATTGGAGACAGGAAGGGCCGGATGAAAATCCGACTAGGCACAGGAGGACGACGACTCCATGGGCATGGGAACCATAGTAGTGTCACCGGTTGGAGAACCATTGATAGAAGCAGATTCAGCCATAAAACCTGCAATAAAAAGAATTTTTTTTTTGTTTTTTTTTGTTGTTGTTGTGAACCAGTTCGGTTGAATCGCTAGTTGGGTTCACTAGCGAACCAGGCAGGCCTGGGTTGGCTGAAATTAGAAAACGGGTCAGGTCTGGATTGTTGAAGCCAAACGCGGGTAGGAGCGCAGCAAGGGGCAGCGCGAGCGTCGATCAGCGAGGATGAGGGGAGATCTGGCGTCGGCGCAGCAGGCGGCGGTTGTGGACAGCGGTCGGAGGAGCTGCGGTTGAGGAAGGATGCGCGAGTGTGGGTTTGTTTGGAACGAACACGCGCGGGTAGGACTTAGCACGCGAAAGGCAGCGACGACGCTACTGGAAGGGTGCGATGGCTGTTGCGTGGCCGGCGGCGCGACGGGAGGCGCAGCGGGGCTTGGGCGGCGGTGGCGGTTGCACAAGATAGTGCTTAGGCGGCGGCGGCGGCTGGTGTATAAGGAAGAGGAATGTAAAAATAATATGAAAAAGTAAAGGAAAAATAAATTAGGTCAGAAAAGAGGGTCTGAACTTGCTCAATGATACCATGGAGGAAATCAATTCCGTGAATAATATTGATGGATAAACACCATATTTATATGAATACACCGTTGACTAATAATAAAATCTAAACCCTAATTATAAGCATAATTACATGAGAATAAATACAAGAATATTCTATTCTATCAATATATACATTCTCGGAATACCTCTTATTCGAGTGCAGAAACAGTTCATCCATGTGTCTCTTCACCTAGAAGTCTAGCTATGAGTAGTTCCTTATTCGCCTCTCATCGAACCGTCGTTCACTATCCACCCTCGTCGGGCTCAGGTGTCACAATGTTGATTAGAACCCAAGTTTTCCATCCCCAACAATGGCGATCAGATCGATGAAGATCATGAAGTTTTCCTTGATTGAGATAAAATGGAGGAGGGTGAGGTCATTCTTAGCCTTTTCAGTTCTGAATTTTGTGCATATAATCACATTTGTGTTATTCGGGAATTGATCAAGGTTAAACTAGGTTAATTAATGATTGAAATTGTTAATTGGGTAATGTGTGAGTCAGTAAAAGCGAAACACAATTGGATGCCACATATATATTGGTCCGATAAGTATTAGAATAAAAAAATTTGAAAAGTATACTCACAAGTCATGATAACCAATTCAATAGAAATGTTTTTTTTTCACATCATAAAATGATCTTGTTTACCGAGTAATTTTAAAAATTATTTTATTTAATTAAAAAAAAATTGGGCAAAAAGAAACGGTGAATTCTACCATACCTTCATTGTATGGTACATGACTTGCGCGATTTGACGTGTACCAATAGGTAACGGACATGTTAACACCAAAATTTCCTAGTTTGGAAATTGATAATTAAGATATGGTGTACATGGATGCGTGGTATGGTTTAGTAGAATTTTTATCATGTTGCCAAATTATTATCGACTACATATGTTTGTCGAAATATTAAAGCCTCACTTGGTTGAAATTATATCCAAATTAGCAAGGCAATGAACCACAAAATATGATGGATGATTTCGACTAATAAGCCAAAGACAGCCATGTACCATGCTTAGTCGAAATATGGAACTGGGCTGATGTCGAGATTATATGCTAGAATTCAAAAGTAAAATGGCTTAAATATTATGTTAAATGGCCAAGAGCTTTGAAGTAGTCTAAGTGGTAATCAACCATGATTCAATCCATATGGTTCCACGTAGCAAGGAGGTTACCATAGTTTAAGACATGTGCCACATTCACACCCACGTAGCAAGGAGGTTTCCATATTTCAGGGGCCACGTTCACACAGTTGAAAATTTGGAATTACACTACCATTTGCCAAGTCACCGGAAGAAGCACAAGTTAGTGGAAGTTAGTAGTGGTCTAAGTGGAGCTTATTACTTAGTGGTCTGGGTAGTTTATTTTAAATAAACACATGTTTATTAGGTGGCAATGTTAGTTATCAGAAACTTAGTCTATAAATACTAGTTCTGATTGTAAAATTAAGCAGACTCACACAACTACTCAAAACTCTCCATGGATGCCTCCAAGTCTCATGTGACATATGGCTACAAAGAGACTAAGAGTGTGCTGTGATTCTCACCTTTAATTTTCAATGCAATTTTATTTCCTTTGCCATTTTAATTTCCTTTTACTTTTTGTTCCTCTTTTTTCTTTCGATCCTCTACTCTTTTTTCCCTTTTGTTCATACCGTTCTTCACAAAAACCCAACTTTGACATTTAAAACGTCTTCACTAAAGAACCCAGAAAGGACTCCGAATCCGGTCCTTAAATTGCTTTTGGATTTTGTTTGTTTACCAAAAATCACCGTAAACAGGACATCAGACAGTATATTTGAATTTTTTATTCATTTCAAAACATATATGATAAAAAGAAGAAACACTCACTTAAATGTTATTGATCTACGTCACATCTTGTATCATATCCCAACTAAGTGTTGAGATATCATAGCAAGCACCAAAAGAAACATAGCATGTTTCCCCTGTTGCACCTCCATTAAACTCGAAGAAAAATATATATTTATTTTTTATTTATTTTTACATTCTGAAAACAAAGCCCTAATGAGTATTTAAGTGATATTCTTAAGCAATCATTGATGCACATGTTCCTAGACTACAATCAATCACGAGAGTTTTGTGGAATCATTACTTCGACAAGTAGGTGAATACAATTGCTCCAATAAATACAACATATCTTTTTTGTTTTTTATCTCATGAAAATAAAATAGGGCCCAGTTTGGAAGAGCTTATTTGAGCTTATCTGACAGCATAAGCTTTTATGCCAGTGTTTGGGAGAGCTTATGCAAACAGCTTATGGTCTGCCATAAGCTATTTTCAGCTTATTTTCATAAGCTACTCAGGATAGCTTATGAAAAACAGCTTATGCTTATACACAACTTATTTTTAATTTATTTCAATAAATTTTTAAAAAATAGCTTATGAATAAGCGCTTATGTCATAAGCGCTTATGACCATAAGCTCTTAATTAAGCTGTTTATCCAAACGGGGCCTAGTAGTAGTTGTAGACTTGTAGTGTTGGTGATGAGACTAAGAGCATCTCCAATGGAGTTCTTATTTTGGGATCTTAAAATAAGATCCAGATCTTATTAGATCTCACCATTGGAGCTATCCTACATGGCATGGGATCTTAGCAAAAGTTAAGATCCGTGCCTTAGCTCAGGTACTCTCAAATGTGAGATCTTAAATAAAATAATATTTTTTTTCTCTTCTTCAATACCATAACCAAAGTGAAAATTAGGGAGGGAAATAAATAATATAAATATATTGGGCACTGTGGGTCCAGTCAAAAGTAAAATAAGATCTCAACCACTAGAGTGAAATGTGCATGAAGACCTTATGGGTGTCTTAAATCTTATGTGGCAATTTGGATTCACAAAAATTGAGTTAAGTCCCAAAATAAGTTCCTACCATTGAAGATGCTCTAAGGTAGTGTTTGATCCAGGTTTTTTTTTTCACTTTTAAGTTACTTTTAAGGTAAAGTTATGCCAAACATAATTTTTAACAAGATCTTATAAAATAAGTTACTTATTTTTTACAAAGAAAATATAAAAAAGTAATTTTTAAGAAAAAAGTTAAATGAGGGAGCTTTTTTCTAATAAGATGTTGAGAGTGTCAACTCTAATGTGTCATTCGTTCCACTTCTTAACCTCCATCGATTCTCTTCTGGTACGTTCCTCCTTTTCTTTTCCTCTTCTCCTTGCTGGTCTCATCACGTTTTTTTTCTTCATGTTTTTTCTTCTTCTTCCCTTACGTTCTATTCTCCTTAGGGGTGGAAATAGGGTCGAGCCGAGCCAAGCTTTGCATGGCCTAGGCCTGGCCTGCATTATCTTTTCATGGGCCAAGCCTGGCCTGTGGCCTATCAATAGGATAAATTTTATGGCTTGGCCTGACATTTTCTAAGGCCTAGCCTGACCTATAAGCCTGCTTAAAAGCCTATTTAACAGACAATTTTATCAAAAGAAAGTCATTAGGTTGGCGGGCTAATAAGCTTTTTATATATCATTGCACTTTCTTTTCAAATAAAAAAACCTGTATCATTGTTAGGCCAAATAGGCTTTTTTAATAGTTTGGGTCTGACCTTTTCAGTTAAACAAGCTTTTAAAAAAGCCTAAGTCTGACTTTTTTAATAAACGAGCCGAGCCGAGCCTCTAACGAGCCAAGCCATAGGCCCCTGACGAGCCGCCTGACCTATTTCCACCCCTAATTCTCCTTATTGGTTCAGGTGTAGGTGCAGTTTTTTTATGAGCACCTAATTGTGCAAAAAGGGGTTCCAACAGGTAAAATTCCAACCTTCATTGAACAATCCACTTAAATCCAATGAGATTTCCAAACCTGACGATGTCTCATCCAATTAGTCGTGAAACGATAAGATGTTGCAAATTCAGGACAAGGGCAAATCCAAAAGGTTTCCAAATAATTGTAACATATCCAGAAATAAAGCTGGAATTTTTATTATTCAGAATACAACCGCACCTTCTACAACTTTATTCTCATGGAAAAATGACCCAAATCAATCACCCCAGATGAAGAATTGAAGCCCTAATTTCCCAAGAACATGACAAAGTTTAAAACAAATTAAAACTTTTACAAATATTTTACCAAACAGTTTTGAACTTAAAAGTAGCTTTTAAGCTATTAAAAAATGAAAACGGACAAACAACTTCTGTCTTTTTTTTAAAGCTCTTATTGTGAGCTTAAACTTAAAAGTAAATTTAAAGCTACAAAAAAGCTGGGCCAAACGTTACCTAAGACTATATTTGACATACCTAACTGATAAGTTTGTTAAAAACTAAAAGCTTATAGCTGAAGTTTAAGTCCTGATCCGGTTCAACACACATAAACATTGCCATACTCAATGTTTGTTGGATAGAGGTAACTATTGAACATCTTCGTGTTAGGCCTCGTCCAAATGGCCCAAATCATTGCCGCCACTAAACTTATAGCCCGCGGGTCGTCGAAGCTCAACAACGAGAGTAACCATGAGGAGAAAGATTCACCCGACTGAGAAGGGACTCAAATTGAGAGTTGAGATGCCCCACATTTGTCTGACTTCTTATGCACACGCAAATAAAACATGGAATATCATCTCAGACTTAAAGCCACATAACGGGCAAATATCTGAGATATCGAGAATAATTTTATTGATAGATTAGAATTGTAGTTGGTTAATATAAAATATGATAAATGGGAGGAAGTTTATTAAATGAAAGTATAAATGAAAAAATTAGTAAAAGATGTATTGATTTTCTAAAATTTTAAATATTTTAAAATATTAAAATAATGCCCAAAACAATAATCTGCCTGAAACACCAATCAGTAAAAAAGAACCATTATGACATTTACATTGGGACATCCAAGTAGTACTCTTTTCCAAATCCTTCCTTTCCAAATTTCCACGCAACACATAAATTAAATTTGTAGAGCGCATGCTCATTATTGAGTAGTGGGTAGCATGCCAATCACAAGTCACGCCGCAAAGAAATGGAAGTGGAATAGTCGTTTTTGCACCTTTCTCCCTCCTTTAACCCCACACTTCACATTTTCATAAGGGCTGAGGCGTGCTTTATTCCTTGATAATTCCTGCTTTTGGTAGTTACACAAGACCAATGAAATGGCTTATAATTAGGCCAAAGTCAAAACTGGTTACCTACCTATCACTGTGTATATATTCTCCTTCTCATTAGACGAAAATGATTTGCACAGCAGATACACAAATTTTGCAGTCGATGAAGCTAAGCTGGGAACTAGTGAGACAGGGTATTGTTTACACTGATTTTTGGTAAACAAATATCCTTTTAGTTTGACTAAAGGAAGTTTAGATTCAGGGTCCTTTTGAGAAAACGCTTTGCCAAAGTGTTGTGTGTGCGTGAGTGTTTTTCGACAACAACGAACGATTCAAATAGAACTGGGTTTCATTAAGCACGGGTCAACTACAAAGAAGTCACATAAATTAAAATAACACGACAGATACAGGAAATGTAAATTTCGACAGGGAACTGCATAAAGAAACTGGAAATTAACAAGCTTAATATAAGAAAACTAAGGTGCTGGTTCTGCAACGTACTCCTCCATCATCACGCCTTGCTCCTTGAGTCTCATTGATGCGGACATTTAGAGCTTTTTGGTGAATTTTCAGAGTTTGAGTTGGGAACCCCTTTTCTGATGCTGCTTCTTCTATTTATAGTGCTCTCCTTTTCTCCACGTACTTGGCGGTTTTTCTTCAATGTGTAAGGGCTTAGTGGGTTTGAATTTTGGCGCCTCACCCCACGTTCAGCCGGAGATTCTGAGCACGTGACTTAATTGCCACGTGGGTGGTCTTGGATCGTGGGTAACCGTTGCCATTCGTGGCATCGTGGGTACACACACGTGCTTGTAATTGCCCATCACTCGGTAACTGCTTCCTTAGCCGAGTTTATCGACTTGTCGAATTTTTCTTTTACTTCCTTGACTTTGTGGGAGTGTTACCTAACGAACCTCAAGTCTCACCATAGTCCTTTTTGTCGAGAACTCGTCTTCCTGGCACCGGTGTCGAGGATCGTGGTGTTAAGGATTTTAGCTCAACAGTTGCCCCCCAAAAATGTTGGTTGTCGACTGCCTTAGTTGGAAGACACCAAGCGTTTTTGATCGCGTCCGTGCAATCTCATTAATTCAAATGTTTTGCACCCTTGACCGTTCGATCCTTAAGTCCAATCAGTGGCCATAACGTCTGATGACTCTCCACTAGCTGACAGTTATAGCCTTTTTAGGGCCATAATTTCGTCTATGTCAAAAATCTGGGTAATGACATGATTTAATTAATAAAATATCACTTGGACTCCAAATTTCATAAATTGAGGCGTAATGCGGCTTGGGCTCCGTTTGCATTTCTGCTTATAAATACCCCATTGACATTCTTTTGTAAGCTTTACGCTTTTCACAACCTAAAGCTTGCAGCTTTCTTCTTCCTGAGTTCTCCCTTCGTCTTCCTCAACTTTCTTCAGAACGACCATCATTTCCTTCAATGACTTCCAATCTTGAGCAAACCACCCTTGAGCAGACCCTTCCGTTGGCCACCGAGCTCAACCTGGATGAATCCAAGCGTGTGGCAATCCCAGAACCTCCCAACGAAGCGGAGAAGAGAGCTATCTGGAAATCCCAGGTACTCATTCCTTTCTCTGTTAATGGTACTTTACGCGCCATTCTGGGTCCTTTAAAAGTAGTAAAGCATGATAGGCCCAATAGTCTTCCTGAAGAGCATGAGTCGTTTCATCCTAGTATTAGGGGATAGGAGCTTATCTTGGCTTTCCAACCTTCTTACCGCATGCCATTCCTGAACGACCCAAAACGGGCTTTTCGTTCAGCTCCTCCTAACCCCTCTGCCAATGACAAAGCCTATCTCAAATGGTTAGATAGGGTTGAGAAGCATAAGAGACAACACTGGAAAAATGTTGGGATTCTCGATTTGATTCAGCTGTCGAGATCCCAAATTTCGTATAACCCTGCCATGATATTGAGCGCGCTTTACTTTTGGGAGAGGTCTACTAACTGCCTCCACGTTCCCTTTGGCATGATTACCCCAACCCTCCTGATGTTGCTGCCATCACTGGATTATGGCCCATTGGTGATGATTATCACTCCGTGCCTGCGGCTGTTAAACCCATCTCGATTCCCACTGATAACATTTCGTTTGGTCGATTTATCAAGGACCATTATGTCGAGAGTGATGAGGTATCTGATGCTGAACATGTCGCATTCTTGCTGTATTGGCTTTCAGCCTACGTTTTTTGCACCAAGTCTTTGCGTATACCTGCCAAGCTTTCACCTCTAGCCAATTTGCTCCATGAGGGTCGACAACTTGCCATGGCTAGGCTTGTTCTTGGTAACCTTTATCAGATGCTGAATGAAGCTGTCGAAGATATTCGGAATACTAAAACCGTTTCTCTGAATGCAGCTGGACCTCTTTGGTTATTTCAACTCTGGTTGAATGCGGTCTTCGAATCTTTCCTGCCGGTACAAGATGATCCCCCAGCTATTTCTAACACCAGGATTGATGCCCACAGGCTCGAGACCCTGACCCCGGCTTATGATGCGTCGAGCTTTGAGGCCGATTTCAGAAAGTATTTTACCATGTTTCTCGAGTTGAAGCATTATCGTTCTAGTTTTTCCCCTTACAGCAAGGCTGTTCATGGCCCTTTCTGGCTGAGAAATTCTTATCCCAACGTGTGTGATCCTGCGTTGCCCAAGGAACATCATGTTATGCTTTGGAGGACCATCCTTTCGCCTAGGGTCTTGACTGTAGGCTTCGCTAGCAGTGATTATACGTTGTGTGGTTACAATCCTCAATTGGTTTCTCGACAGTTTGGGCTTAGCCAGGCTCTGCCCAACACCCTGTTCGACAAGAGCCTTGTCCTATACCCTGGGACCGTCAAAAAGGCTTCTGCTTTCGACACGACAGTTCATTTTTACAACAAGAAGCTTCTCAACTTGAGCCCTTTCAACTATGTTCCTTCGTATTATGCCACTAACGCTTTCAAAACCTGGTGGTCTGGGTATTGGACCCAAATTTCGAAGCCCCTCGTCGATTGTCTTCAATACATGACAGATGTTTTTCTTTTGCAGAAGCAGGATATCAAGAAGACCAAAGGTATGCATCTGGCAGAAATCCGATCCTTTCAAGAGTTCTTCGGTGTGGTATATTATCCAACTCTTCGCCTTCGAGATACAGTTGCGAAAGCGGCTCAAGTATTACGGCAAAAATGGGAATCCAAAGCCAAAAAATCCAAGTTAGTCATTCCTCCTGGTGAGGAGGGTCTATCTTTTGTTATTCGAAAAACTGGCTTTACGTTCCCATCTTTGCCTACGAGAAGGTTTGTATTGGCCTTTCCACCGGTCTTGCCCAAATGGGTTGACCATGTAAATATAAATGTATTGGCCAATCAAGCTCTTCCTCCACGAAAGCGAGTGACTTGGACTAAATACCACTTATGGAACTTTCCGTATCATGTGCCCGTCGAAATCTTCAACCACATATCGCTGAACATGCGTATTGGTCAAGGTAATATTTCGACTTGGCCTTGTCTTTGCTGCTTTACTTCTTAACTTTCCTTTTTATTTGCAGCTGAAGTCATTACCAAGCCAGCTCCTCGAGTTATTTCTCCGGTGGTCCATTCCTCTAAAGACAAGCCAGTTGTGGTTGAGGATGATGATGATGATGATGAGGACGATAATGTCAGCCTTGCTGACAAACTTAAGGTATTTTCCTTTTAGCTTTTCCTTTTCTTTTTGGTTTCTTCGGGATCTTGACTAATGTTTTCTTCGACAGGGCCGAAAAAGGAAAGCTAAACCTGCTGCTTCGGTTGGCCAGAAGAAGGCCAAAGGGGCTGGTGCTTCCACAGCTAGCAAGGCTTCTACATTGGTGTCTGATGCACCTGGAGGCGATGGCAAAGAAGGTGGTGGCGACGCCGCTATTCAGGTATGTTTCTCATTTTCGAGGATACCTTGTGACATTTTAATCTGTGATTTCCTAGTCTGATCGTGTTTTGTTCTTTTCCTCAGGCTGATGTCCATGAGCATTCCATTTCTAATCCACCATCCCATGAAAACTCTCCAGCTTCCAACCCTGCAAAATCCAAAGCTGAGGGTGTCGAGAAGCCTCCCAAGGCCGCATCCTCGGCTAAAAAGACCTCGACATCTGAGGGAAGGAGGAAGGTTAGGAGTAAATCTGGTCACAAATCTCCCCACCGTTCCAAGAGCTCCTCCAACTCAAGCCCTTCCAGGGGGTCTACTTGTCAGGTACCCTTATAAATTTTCCACGTTCTGTTGGTTCCTTAACTGTGCATCTTATTTTATCAAAGAGGGCATTAAAGAGGCTTTCCTGATTTCCTCTTGTAGGAGACTCAAGGTGCAACCTCTCCCATTCGCGAAGCAGAAGCTCTTCCTGGCAAGGATGATCACCCCATGCCTCCTCCAAAGTCGACTGCCACTATGCAACTTTCGCCTCAAGCCAAGGGTGGCTCTTCATCTCATGTGTCTAGTGAAAAGCTTGATACTTTATTTGAGGAAGACCCACTGGCAGCTTTGGATGGCTTTCTCGATGGCACCTTGGAATAGGATTCTCCACCCCGTCAAGCTGACGTCACTGCTGAGACTGCTCAGTCTAGTGGGGTGGCCAACCTTCAGCAAATCGAGGAGAGCCTGGGTCGGTTGAAGGCTATCGTTTTCGACAGCGGATTCCTCGACCGGATTCGAGTTGACCCTCAAGCGAGTCATGCTGCTAAGGAATTACTTGTCTTCTTACTTGGTCAAAAGCTTGATTCTCATCAGGCTGCTGCTTTGGCCAACCTTCAATCTTTCTTAGTGGATGCTTTAGCCACTTTTCATCAAGTCAAGGACGTTGGCCAAGCTGTTAGCCTTAAGGAAGCAAAATTCTCTTATGGTAAAGCTCAGGTTGCAGCGATGAAAGAAGACTTCAAGAAATTTACTGCTAGGAAAGTTTTAATTGCAGATGAAATTTCTGATGTCGACACTAAACTTGAGGAGCTGCATCGAGAGATTGCCAAGTTGGAGAAGAAGCGAGCTGATTTGGTCGAGGAAGGCCCTGCTGTGAAAGCTCAGTTGGATGCGCTTACTAAGGAATCCAAAGCTCTGATTATCTCGACAAAAGATGTTATCAAGGATTTGGAGGTTGACCAGGCCGTGAAGAAGGATCTCGATGCTAAGATTGCTACCTTTGCTGACCGCTTGAATTCTTTTAAATTTCTGCTTTAAGATTTTCTCTTATCAATGTGTAATGATGGCACTATTCTAACCATGGCCTTCGATGCCAATTTGCATGTAATTTTCGACAATGTTTTTGGCGCGTAGGCCATATGATTTGACATTTAATTTGCCAAGTCTTTTCAGTTTCCACTATGCATTTATTCTGACGGCTATTTACTATTGTTGCGCCGTTCAAACTCCCTCGCACCCTTTACGTAGTCGTTGCTTGGTTTCTGGGAAATAAGCCAATTTATTGCAATCCTATACCACGTCTTCTTGATTCAATGAAAGTCTTTGTCCATTAAAGGCCAAAGCCATTTACGATGGTAGTGGTAATTTACGTGGCCTGTAACCATAAGATGAAGAGTTGGCAACTGATTGCCACTAATTAATGCACTCCTTTGTTGTTATACTATAAATAGAGCGTCTTTGGTTACTTCTCTTCAGTAACTTCTTCAAACTCTTCCTTACTTCTTTTCCAGAATTCCTTTCTTATTTTTTGACAACCTCCCTTAGCCATGGCTAGCCGTCGTATTCTTAATCAGATCCGAAGCTTGGCCTTTGACCAAGACCTATTTTGGGAGTTGCATTCTTTCCTTTCTTTGGCTGAAGAGCTTACTGGGCTCATCAACCAACTTCTGCAGAGGAATATTATTGCCTCTGTGAAAACTCCTCTCTTGGAGTTTCTGGGCCTTCTGCACGAAGCAATGCCCCTGTATGAAGAACACCGGGAACTCACTGCTCGAGTGTTCTTTGCTGAACACCAAATTGATGAGAAGATGGAGGAATTCGAAGCGTTGAGGGCTGCTCTGGACCAAGTGGACCCTGAGGGGAGTGTGGGAGCTCTGAAAGCTTTAGTGGACAAGCTTTCCACCACCGCTCGTGAGGAACTGGATCTTCGACAGGAGAAATCACGACTGGAATCCCAACAAGAAGATGTCTTAAGGCGCATGGAGCCTCTTAGGGCCAGATACAATAGTTATAGGGCCAACCTTCCCTTTTAGAGCTTTTTTTTTTGTTTTTGCCATATTTGTAATGCTTCATTTCCATTAATAAAACATTCGATTTTTGGCAATTTTTTTTTTTACTCCTTATTCGATGTTTATTTCATGCAACGTTGGCTTATACGCTTTTAAGTATTTGCCATTTATTGTCATTTGTCGATTCCGAACTCCTAATTCCTTAATCGAATAAGCGTTATTTAAAAGCACTTTCTCGACTGTGAAAGGGCCTTCCCAGTTTGGAGCCCACTTTCCGTAACGTTTATCTCTTTTATCGACTAGTAAGACAACCTTCCATACGTAATCACCGGGCATAAAAGATTTAGCTCTAACCTTTTTGTTATAAGCTCTAGCAATGCGATCCTTTTGCCTGGTTAAGGTATCCAATGCCAACAGTCTCTCTTCGTCGAGATCGACTAACTCGTCAAGCATCATATTCCAATAGTCTTCACTTGGAATTTCTTCTTGCCTTTGGATTCTACATGACTGTAAATACACTTCTGCTGGTAGCACCGCTTCTTGGTCGTACGCTAGTCGAAATGGTGTTGCCCCGGTAGCTTCCTTAGGTGAATTCCTATAAGCCCAAGCACTTGGCCCAATGTTTGATGCCAGTTTTTAGGTTTTCGACCAACATGTTTCTTGATCAAGGAGATTAATGTTTTATTGGCCGCTTCTACTTGGCCATTCGCTTGAGCATAATAAGGAGTTGAGGTTAGGAGTTTTATACCCCAAGATTCTGCGAATGATGTCACTTTTTGACCTACAAATACTGTGCCTTGGTCTGTAGTGAGTGACTCAGGTAACCCGAAACGGTACACTATGTAATTTTGAATGAAATCGATCACCGTGTCCTGGGTAACATTTTGTAGAGGAATTGCCTCTACCCACTTGGTAAAGTAATCTATGGCCACTATTATGTACTTATGTTGCCTAGAAGAACATGGGTTAATCTCGCCAATTAGGTCTAAAGCCCACCCCCTGAATGGCCACGGTTTAATGATTGAGTGCAACTCACTTGCTGGCACATGTTGTATCCTTGCATGTTTCTGGCAATCTTGGCATCCCTTAGCATATTCCATGCAATCCTTCATGATAGTAGGCCAATACATCCCTTGTCGAAATAGGATCCACTTCATCTTGATTCCTGCCTGGTGGGCACCATATAACCCATCGTGAACAGCCGAGATCGCTATGAACGCGTCGTCTTTACTTAAACACTTCAGTAGTGTTCCGTCGACATGCTTCTTGAATAGCTCATTTCCCATAACGACATAGTTCATCGCCCTGTACTTTGTTTTTCTATCTGTGGTGCCCACAGGATTTTGCAAGTAATCGACAATTGGCTTTCTCCAATCATTAGGTGCCATATTGTTAATGACCAGGATGTCGAGGTTAGAGGGGTTTAGTTTTTCTTTGACCTCGATAAGCTCTTTCAGCCTAAGTTTATCGACCACGTATCCTGACGCGATTTGTGCCAATTCGTTGGCCTCTTGATTATCTATCCTAGAGACATGGCCTATTCCAGCTTCGTCGAATGTGGCCAACAATTTATTCGCTTTCGTGTAGTATCTAGCTAGATTTTCACTAACGCATTTGTATTCCTTGGTAAGTTGCTTTATCACCAACTCAGAATCTCCTTTTATGACAACATTCTTTGCCCCGAGGGCTATCAAAATTTCGAGGCCTGATATTAACGCCTCATATTCAGCCTCATTGTTCGAGCAGTTACTTTTAATCCTAAACTTGAATTTCGTGGGGAAGCCCCCTGGGGATACTATGAACATCCCGATTCCAGTTCCATTTTTATGGCTGGAACCGTCGAAAAATAGTCTCCAAGGTTGGATGCCCACATAAGTTACGATTCCTTTAGGCAAGGTGTGATCTGCCAAGAAATCGGCAATTGCCTGCCCCTTAATTGCTTTTAGTGGAGCATAAGTTAGTGAATATTCGGTTAGGGCCAAAGCCCATTTACCAATTCGACTGTGCAAGATAGGTTTGGATAACATGTGCTTTATTATATCATAATGAGAAAAAACCATTACATCGATTGGCTTTATATAATATTTCAGCTTTAAACAAGAGAAGTACAAGCATAAACACAATTTCTCGATCATAGTATATCGAGTTTCTGCGTCATTCAACACCCTACTTAAATAAAATATGGCTCTTTCTTTGCCACCTTCATCTTCTTGAGCCAACATGCTTCCAATGGTTTCATCCGTGGCGGGGATATACAGCTTCATTGGCCTCCCTCCTATGGGTGGTGCCATCACAGGTGGGTTGGACAAGTACTCTTTGAGCTCATCAAATGCTTTTTGATGTTCTGCTTCCCAGCGGAACACATCTTATTTTTTAAGTCGAAGAAGTGAGGAAAATGATTTAGTCTTCTCGCTGAGGTTGACAATGAATCTCCTCAGGAAGTTGATCTTTCCCAGTAACGATTGTAGTTGTTTCTTGCTGGTTGGTGGACTTGTGTCGAGAATGGCTTTGGCCTTGTTTTTGTTCATCTCGATGCCCTTCTTATGCACCACAAAACCCAAAAAATCACCTGCAATAACACCGAAGGCACATTTAAGGGGGTTCATCTTTAAACCATATTTCCTCATCCTCTCAAAGGATTTCCTTAGATGGGATAAATGGTCATCCCTTGATGGGGATTTCACCACAATATCATCAATGTAAACCTGCATGAAAGTTTCAATAAAATCATGAAAAATGGTATTCATTACCCTTTGGTAGGTCGCGCCAGCGTTTTTCAGCCCAAATGGCTTGACCACCCACTCATATGTCCCCAAGGCACCAGGACATCGAAAAGCTGTCTTCGACACATCTTCTTCTGCTATGAAGATTTGGTTGTAGCCTGAATAACCATCCAACAAGCTTAAGTATTCGTGACCAGCAGCTGAATCCACCATCATCTCGGCAATGGGCATGTGGTACTCGTCTTTTGGAGTGGCAGCATTAAGATCTCGAAAGTCAATGCAGACCCTCATCTTTCCATTCTTCTTGATTACTGGGACCACGTTGGCTAACCAATCCACATATCGAGCTGTCCTGATAAATTTGCACCTGAGGAGCCTTTCGATTTCCTCTTTGATTTTTACCAACACATCTGGATGGAACCTCCTAGGTAATTGCTTGACTGGTTTCTTATCTTCTTTGATGGGTAACTATAATTCTACCAGTTCTCGACTCAGTCCTGGCATTTCATCATAATCCCAAGCGAAACAGTCTTTGAATTCTTTGAGTAATTTCACCATCCTATCCTTTAACTTTGGGTCAATAAGAGCACTGATGTATGTCGGCTTCTTTTCTGAGCCATCACCCAAGTCTACTTCTTCCAAAGGGTCTTGTGCTTCCATTTTCTTGGAAATGTCGATCGTCGGCTTCTCAAAACCCAATGGGCTGTCATCGTAGATGCAATCCAGCCTTAAATTACGGAGATCCTCAAATTCTTCAACACTCTGCTCGTCTTCTTCCAAGTGCGTGTTATCCTTATTTGTTGTTGCCTCCTCCTGAGATGTCATTTCGACAGGCAGAATTGAGACACTAGCTTCATCAATAGCCATTTCTCTGGCCATCCTTTCGGCCTCTAAGGCCGTTCTTATTTTGTTTCCGGCTGCGTAAGCCGAAATTCGAGCTATGCTCGAATTAATCATCTTTACCACTAGTTTGCCACTCAGTAGTGGCATCTTTTTCTTCATCGCTGTGCCATCCACTCATGGCATTAGGTTTGCATGCTTCATTGAGGTTTAGCCCCCGGATGGGATCCAATGTCACTGAGTATTCTGAGTATGGGTTGAAGTATTGATTAGCCACTGTGTCCAAAGGCGCTATGGTGGCTAAACTCTTCTCGAAATTCTTCCTACCAACGTAACCTGCCTCTGCTAAGTAGTAGCTTTGATCCGCTTGTACATTTTCGACGACCCCATCAGACTTCCAAATGGATATACGTTGGTGCAAAGTCGAGGGTACTGCCCCCACGCCATGAATCCATTCTCTTCCCAGCAGCAAATTGTAATTCGCCTTTGAAGGGACCACAATGAACAATGTGGAGCGGGCCACCGTTCCTACTGTTATGTTCAACATGATTGCCCCCAGGGAAGAACCTGTCTTTCCTTCATAATCAGAAAGTACCATATCATGTGGGATTAGATCTGTTTCAGTTTTACCCAGCTTTTTGAGCATAAACCCAGGCATCAGTTTGATTGCAGCTTCACCATCGACAAGGACCTTATTAACTCCTTTCTCCTCGACTTTGGCCCAAACAAATAACGGTTTCAAGTGGCTCTTCATCTGCTCGGTTGGCCTTTGGAAAATAGCTCTCTCATCCTCGACAGATCCTCTCTGCATCACATAATAACACAAGGGGTTGTCGTCTGGTTCTTCCTCGACATAGTAATCCTCTTCACTCTCTGTAACCTCTGATATTCTGTCGAATTCAGCAGGTAAGATAGACACTATGCAGATGATGTTGAGGTCTTCCCCATCGCTGTCATCGAAATCTTCGAGCATATCTTCATCCTCGTCTTCGACGGCATCTTTCCCCTTTTCCTTGGCTGGGTTTGGTGGCGCAGCTGTTCCTTGTTTAATGGCATGGTCCAACTGATTGATAATCGACGCCACACTAGGTTCGTTGCGAGGGTTGTCTTCTGGCTTTATGTCCCATAGTGAACGGAACTTGCCACCTCTTTCCCTTTCAGCTTTTCTTTTCCTCAGAAAACGCCTGAACTGAGTCCTGGTCATTTGCTCAGGAGCATAGTAGTTCCCAGAACCATAGGAATAACTTCGCGACACGCGAGAGTTGTTGATGTAAGAAGATCCCTGGCCTAGGTCGATTTTCTGCCACTTCTGGTGTTGTTTTGGCCTTGGGGGTGCTGGTCTGAACCATTGGTTTTTTGGCAACCCTGCATCAGGGACGTAAGTCTTGTCTTTGTTCCTCGACTTCTGGCCTTTATGGCCGTCGAGTTCCTGGCCTCTTTCAATCCACTCCTCGTGGGGATATTTCAGCCTTCTAGACACAGGCACTTTCTGCTGATAATGTTTCTTCATTTCAGAATCTTGGTAGGCTTTGGCCGCAGACTTGTCGAAGACTGCGCTGCATCGAGGGCACAGCATGACTTCTCTCTCGCCATCTTTGCTCCGGGATAGGAATTCCACAAGAGTTTCTCCAGCCTTGGGGTAAACTTCATCTAAGCTCACCTCTTTCTCGACCTCTGGCTCTTCGGCAGCAATGTTTTCCTCCTTTGCCTCCCCGAGTGTCAGGCCCAGATCTAGCTTCTCAGAAATGTCGACCATGCCAATGTAGAAAGGTTCCACATAGTTGGCTTCAGCTACCTGCAGCGGATCAGAGTCGATCTTCATTTGGCTTTTGGCTTTTTCATCATACTTGAGTCTTCCTGAATCCAATGTTCCTTGCACAAGATCCCTGAAACGAACACACTGTGAGGTCCAATGACCAAAAAAGTTGTGATATTTGCAATATTTTTTCCCTTTCCTTTGCTCAGGAGAAGGAAGTTTTTGGTCTTTAGGGACCACAAGCAAACCATCAGATACAAGTATATCATAGATTGCATCACATTTGGTCACATCAAAAGTATAAGTTTTCACAGCAGGAATCGTGTTTTTGGGGTTTTCCTCCCCAAGTTTGTTTTCATATGGTTTCAATGCTTTACAAACATAAGGATCGCCTGGCTGAAGTTCAGCCAGATTGACATCATTTAAGTCGACATCCGTGGGGACTTCTCGATAGACGCATGGACTGTGGCACACTAGGTCAGTGTCTATGTACGCTACTTTTTCCTTCTTTGGCCACTTATTGGTTTTGGCCCTTTCCTCAGACTTTTCGGCTTTTAATAATTCGATGTGCCTTACTCTGTCTGCGAGCAGAGACATATCTCGAATATATTGAGTATCGATTTTCTTTCTAATAGAATACTCTAGACCACCGGCGGCTAAGACAACTAGCTCGTGTTCAGGGACATGAGTGAAACATCGAGATTTAAGCATCCTAAACCTGTTTAGATAATCATCAATGACTCTGCTGGCTTTCTTTTAACACTAGCCAAATCTTTCAAACTCACTTTGCACTCTCCCCTAAAGAATTGCTCATGGAAAATTCTTTCCAATTGGGCCCATGTATGAACTGACCTCGGGGCGAGGGTGGTGAACCAGGTAAACGCGTTCTTAGTTAAAGAACTCGAGAAGTACTTCATTTTTAAGTTTTCGTTGATGGCTAAATCCCCTGCTTCGATTTGGTACCTAGCTATGTGTTCTACAGTGGACTCTCCTGAATCCCCAGAAAACTTAGTGAATTTGGGGACCTTCCAGCCTCGAGGAAGTTCGGATTCGAGAACCTCTTCTGTGAAGGCCAACACAAAATGGGGTCTGTTCGCGAAACCCACGTTGAAGCCATGTTGGTTCAACAATTGTTCCACTACAGCAGCAACATTTTGTTGCCCCCCAGCGTTTTGGTGTCGAATTCTTTCTAGCACACCATCAGCATGTTCTTCCCTGTTCACCATATACACATTTTGCAATGGTGGTTGCGCTGCCTCATTCCCCCTAAACAACGGGTTTGCCCCCACATCTTGGTGTTGTGGCGCTTGATAGCGTACAGGAGCAGGGACATGGTTAGGCAATGGGATTTGGTTAACCCCTGGTGCCGGTTGAATTTCGACTGGTGCCCCCAGGGCCGTAGCCAAGCGATCCATCTGACGTGCCAAATGCTGATTATTGGCATTATTGTTTTGGAGCACAGGATTAATTATTTCGCCTATCTGACGAGACAGCATGTTAACCATTTCATGGTTACTATCATCGACTTGCTGCCTAATGGCTTGAAGTGAACCAGTGTTCATACCTGTAGACAAATAAATTTGTGAACTAGACCCAGGAATAGGGCCAGGAGGACTAACTCGACTACTCCCTAAGTTCAACATTGTTCCATTTGCCCCAAAGGGGGGTATGCTGAATGGGGGGACATTCTCAGGGAACGTCGAATACGTGCCTTGTATGCCTTGCATCACAGATATAGGCATACCATAAGGCATGTCTCCTCTTGTAACCGTTGGAACAAGTTGTGCCTGCACTGATGTAGATACAGGCATTTCTGCAACTGCAGAAATTGCCACATTCTGGGTTGGCATAGTGGTGCCAGGCCCCATCCCAGTAGACACTTCTTCATTAATGTTACCACTACTTCCCCCGGGACTGCCCTGATTGCCCACGTTAGACCCTTGGGGGGAAGTTCTTCCTCGATTGCTTGCCATACTCACAGTCTTACCACTTCTCAGGTGCATATAACACGTAAATCACAAGTAAAGCAAGTAACAAATACCAGGTAACATGCAATACAATAAACACACAAAACGCTTCTGTAAAACTTAGTTTTCACAAAAACGGTCCCACTGGGCGTGCCAATTTGTTTACACTGATTTTTGGTAAACAAATATCCTCTTAGTTCGACTAAAGGAAGTTTAGATTCAGGGTCCTTTTGAGAAAACGCTTTGCCAAAGTGTTGTGTGTGCGTGAGTGTTTTTCGACAACAACGAACGATTCAAATAGAACTGGGTTTCATTAAGCACGGGTCAATTACAAAGAAGTCACATAAATCAAAATAACACGACAGTTACAGGAAATGTAAATTTCGACAGGGAACTACATAAAGAAACTGGAAATTAACAAGCTTAATATAAGAAAACTAAGGTGCTGGTTCTGCAACGTACTCCTCCATCATCACGCCTTGCTCCTTGAGTCTCATTGATGCGGACATTTAGAACTTTTTGGTGAATTTTCAAAGTTTGAGTTGGGAACCCCTTTTCTGATGCTGCTTCTTCTATTTATAGTGCTCTCCTTTTCTCCACGTACTTGGCGGTTTTTCTTCAATGTGTAAGGGCTTAGTGGGTTTGAATTTTGGCGCCTCACCCCACGTTCAGCCGGAGATTCTGAGCACGTGACTTAATTGCCACGTGGGTGGTCTTGGATCGTGGGTAACCGTTGCCATTCGTGGCATCGTGGGTACACGCACGTGCTTGTAATTGCCCATCACTCGGTAACTGCTTCCTTAGCCGAGTTTATCGACTTGTCGAATTTTTCTTTTACTTCCTTGACTTTGTGGGAGTGTTACCTAACGAACCTCAAGTCTCACCATGGTCCTTTTTGTCGAGAACTCGTCTTCCTGGCACCGGTGTCGAGGATCGTGGTGTTAAGGATTTTAGCTCAACAGGTATATAAAACACAGATTGGTGAAATATATTATCAGTTATGTGATGATAAGATTTGTTGGTCTTTTTTTATGAGCAATGAAATGAAATATATATTAAAATGAAGTACAAGAGATACTTCAACCCAATACAAATAGAAAGGGGGGGAAGATAAAGATAAAAGCTACAAAATATACATTCACAGAGATCCTTCTACTAACACACCCGTTCCTTGTAAGGAAGACTTTAAAAAAGATGTCTCATTAAAACCTTATTAAGACAACCCCTTAAAAAAAATTAGTGAAAGAAAAATAGTACAAATTTTCTAAAATCAAAATGTACCCTCCAAGGAGAACCATATGACAGAAATCTGCTAAGAGAATACAACCCATTTGCCACCAACAAGAAAAAACCAACAAGATGTAATGCTACATGGATTGAATTAGAATCAAATTTTGACAAGCCTTCTTCACACACAAAACCTGCGACCCACTACCACACTAGTACACTACCAAGTACCAAAGGTGCGTCCAGAAAGAATTCCAGCCAAAACAAGCAGCAAAACAAACCAATAAGATTTGTTGGTAAGATTGGAGAGCCCAAAGCCAAAGTAAAATAGATCAAGACATTATCTTTACCGAAAATTTCAGGCATTAAATTTATGAGCTACATTTTTTTATATTATTTTTACATTACTACATGAAAGATTTTCATTTACATCAACAATTGAGTTTACAACAATCTAAGAACTAAGCTATAACATTCTAGATACAAAAACAGAAAAGAACATACACAAGAGATAAGTAAGGAAGAGATGAAACCCGAAGAACGGAGACGAATCCATGGCGATGAAAACTTTCTCAAGCTTTCCATAGCCACCAAGAGGTTGTCACTATGCTCCAAATCTCCACACAATCAATTCCTAGCCCAGGGAACCTTCCTCCATGAAGCCCAGCCTCCTCTGAATGTTTTAGGGAGGAAAAATGGTGAAGAATGGAAGAGATCCTGAGAAAAATCGTGTTCTGGCCTTTTATAAGGGTCCAAGGCGGTTTGTCTCGCTTAAGTGAGCCTCAGATTCGCATAAGCGAGAGCCTTTTCTTAACTCTGAAGTACTCTTCTCGCTTAAGCGAGCATATGTCTCGCTTAAGCGAGGGTTCACTTTCCTTCTATGCCACTGAATGGTTCGCTTAAGCGAAAAAGAATTCGGCTTAAGCGAGATTGTCTTCCAGAATTGATACCCTCTGCCATATAATTTCGCTTAAGCGAGTAAATATTTGGCTTAAGCGAAATTCTTCATTTCTTGGCCTTTTGACATCTTGTGGCATAGATCTTCATAGATTTTCACCTATCATTGAAAACAAAAGATTAAATATGAAAAATATAATATTTACTCTATTTCTATACTAAAATTAAGTATTTACTAAATCAACTACTTATGAGGATAAAATAATCAACAATGCAAGCATATAGGTCAAATAAGTGCTTAAAATGATATTTAAAACACGTAAAATTGGCACTTATCACTAGTAAAATTAAATAAGAGTACTTTAATAACATTATACTATCAATAATTGTCATATTATCATTTGTGCCACAATCTTAAACAACAATCTTTGTGAAACAGAGTTCATTTATAAGTCACTTTTTGACAGTTTTTGTCCGAAAATATAAATTATGTTATACTATCAATGAAGCATGTAATATTTTTTTCCAAACTTACCCTCATATTTAATATGAAAGCGATAATGTGATTTTGAAAAAAAATTGATTTGAAAATAGAAATTCATGGGTAGTTTAGGAAACTCAATAAAAATTCTTACAAATATATTACTATTAACTACTCCATCCGTTCCAAAATTATTGTAGTTTAAGGTTATTGTGCACAAAGTTCAAGAGTTCATTAATTCATGTTATAATTTGACTGAAACACCATTATTGAATACTCCACCAGTTCCTATTTATAAGATCCAAACTAACATTTCACGCCCCTTAAGAAAGTGGTTGGTAGTATTAAATTTGTTTAAATTTATCTCAACTTTCCAAAACTACCCCAACTTATTTTTTTTAATTTTTATTTATCATTAATGAGTTGCATAGTGGAAAGAAAGAGAAACTTCTATTAAATGAGGGTATTGTTGCTAAAAAATAATTAATGCATCTTGAAATTTGAATTGGTTCTTATAAAAAGGACCAAACTATACCCTTCATTTAGTTCTTATAAATAGGAAAAGAGGGAGTATGAGTTATATGAAAGAGAAAGAATGAAAATCACTGGTTAACTAATTGGTAAGAACTGTGATAGGTGAAAATAAGAGGTGATACTTGGGAGATATTATATTAAATGAGGATATGAATGGAAGAGAATGAGATAAAGTGTTTTAAATATGTGAAACAATAATGGTTTAGGAAAAAAAAATAAAAAAGCTAAAACTACAATACTTTTTGGAACGGATGGAGTATTTTTTTAAATCTTAGAGAATTATGTTAAAAGTTACTTATAAATGATGGAGGAAGTGAACGATTTTATAGGATAAGACTAGGGTTTAAATTGTGGCAAATTGTGATTTTTCTATTCAAGTGATGCAAATTATTAAATGTGGACACAATTCCAATTGTAATGTTCCCACAAAACCCCATGTTTATCATTTTCTTGTTTCCCGAGAAGCTCACTCTAGCTAGCTCATTTACTCATCTTTTTGCCCCATAAAAAATGTCATGGCATTGGCATGTGATGTATTCCTTCAATAAACTCATCTGGAAGTCAAAAACGAAAAAAAGAATATGGAAAAACCGGATATAAATATGTTCTTTTAATGTTTATTTATTGTAAGATGAAGTTCTGTACTAATTTTATTAGTAGAAAATGAATTTAAATTATTTAATAAGAAAAATATAAATTTTAATCCAATAATATAAATTAATAAAAGAGAAAATTCAATAGTATATATTTCAACGATTCTTGAACTGTATTGTACAGCCGTAAACTTGTGCTTATGCACTTTCAAGAAAATTATATGTTCCCACTTTAAAAAAAAAATTTATAAAATTATATGTTCCTGTAAGAGAAGTTTCATTTGTAGAGATTTGGAATGGAGTTAGAGGATTTAAGTTCAATATATGTATCTACCAAAAAAAAAAGTTCAATATATGTATTGTATCGATGAGCTAGCATTTCCTTTCCAAATTAATATTAGAAAATAGCTAATTTCTTAAATAATTATTAATAAAAAATATTTTACTCTCTCCATTTCAAAACGGTTGTTATGTTAAAAAATTGATATTTTTCAAAAAACTTATTGATATTAGCAAGGCAGTAATTTTGGAAAATATTTAGGCTTGCCTCTTTTCAAAGGAAGTGTTACTAGAAGAGATTTTGCTCCGATAGTGAACAAGTTGCTACTCGTTTGACATCTTGAAAGAATACGTTGTTAAGGGTGGGGCAACTTTTCTTGCCTAAATCTGTCCTGATCTCTCTTCCATTTTTTCATATGCAGACGTTACAGTTTCTAGAGTCACTTTGTGATTTTATATACAAGATGATTCGACATTATATTTGGTAATAAGGGGGACAAAACCAGAGTTGAAACTTGGTGGCTTCGGGTGAGATTTCCAAACCAAAACACAAGGGGTGCCTATGACTTCGCAGTACCCTCTTATACAAAATTACCATGCATGCTAGAGAAATTGGTGGGTTACTTTCTTCATGATAAGGATAAATTTTGGGTTTAAGCGCTTTCTCATAAATATTTGGCTAATGACTTTGTTCTTGTAGGAAAATATAATACTAGCAAGTCTTATATGTGGAGGGGTATTATGAAAGCCAATTAGGAGCACATTGCCCATGGTTATGGTGTGCACTAGAGGCAGGGCAACCATCCTTTTGGTATTAGATTTGGTTAGACTTCGGAAGATTGTGTAATCGTGTGCCATTTGCTCATATTTTTGACACTACACTTCTGGTAGCTGATGTATGAATTAACGCGGACTAAAATTTGGGCAGCCTGTATATAGTTCTTCCTTCATATATAATGCAAGAGATTGAAGGTATTTAACTTCCAATAGTTCATGATGGCGCTAACCTTTTGTTGGTGAAAGGAACAACCGATGGGAGTTTTGACATAAGTATTGCTTATGCTTTCCTCACTAATGAAGATATATGCCCTCATATATGGTTTGGAAATGTATGTAGCACTTTGGTGTGCTAGAAAAAGTGAAGTTCTTCTTGTGATTGATCGGTAGAGAAGCTCTCCAGTGAATTTGAAGATGCAACATAGTCATCTTTAGTGCGAGGACAACTTTCTCTGGTTGTGGTGTTGTCATTGAAAACTTGAACCATTTTGTTTCATAACTGTCATAATTCCTCTCTTCTCTAGTCGCAACTTTGTTCTCTTTTGCCACCACTTACTGTTCCTGTTATGTTTCGAAACTGGTTCCATCATTTGTTTAATCAGTGTAATGTCAAGCTTGTTGGTGATTTTAGTATCATCAATGGATTTTAGTAGTAATGTGATTTATTGTAGACCGATGCGATTATGCGTTAAGCTCGGAAACGAGTTAGGGTAGTGCGGAGTGCACGCTTGTTGAGCCAACGCATAATTGATCGCGATTAGATTGCGGGGTTCCAAGGCGGGGTGCGGGGCCCCGTTCGAAATTTTCCGAAAAGAAATTCTGTTTTATTAACCGTTTTTCGGTTTCTGAAACAAACTCTTTTATAAGGAGTCATTTGGCCTCAGTTTTACATACAGAAAACAAAAACCGATATTTCTCTCTACATTCCTGATCTGTTTTCATTTGCCTGAAGCAGATTGTTTTTCAGAATTATCCCAACAAAGATTTCGTGAACCCAGACAAGAATAGGGTCGAAATACTTTGTTCGGAAAGTGTACGAACACGATTCTTCGAAGTTATCCAGTATTACCATACCCAAATTTTCTAACAAACGAACAAAGTAACTCTGATAATCATGGCTGGAGGAAGAACTGGAGGAATCACTGTCAAGGAGATGACTACTAATTTCGGAAAATTGGACAAGTTTCAAGGACAAGACTTCAGGCGTTGGCAGAAGAAGATGCATTTCATGTTGACAACGTTGAAGGTGGTGTATGTCCTGTCTACACCAATTCCAGAACTTCTGGAGGATGACACAGTTGAAAATATAAGGCGCAGATCAAAGTGGGAGAACGACGACTACATATGCAGAGGGAACATTCTTAACGGTATGTCTGATCCCTTATTTGATGTTTATCAAAACGTGGAATCTGCAAAGGAATTGTGGGATTGTCTCGAATTCAAGTACATGGCAGAGGACTCATCTAGTAAAAAGTTTCTTGTAACCGATTTCACTAGTTACAAGATGGTTGAATCAAGGTCTGTCATGGAACAATTCAATGAACTCCTCCGAATCCTTGGACAGTTCACACAACACGGATTGAAGATGGATGAAACAATATCTGTCCCAAGTATCATAGACAAGTTGCCTCCTTCGTGGAAGGATTTCAAACACAATTTGAAGCATGGAAAAGACGACTTGTCTTTGATTCAACTTGGAAGTCACTTGCGCATAGAAGAATCTCTAAGGGCGCAGGAGGGTGACAAGGAAAAAGGAAAAGAAGTTGTTGGACCCTCGGTTAATATGATCGAAGAGGGTGGTAAGGACGATAACAATAGAAACAAAGGAAAGAAGCGTGCTTTCAAGAAAAACAAAGGCAGTTTCGGTTCTAACAAGAAACCGAAACTAGAATGTTGGAAGTGTGGAAAAACAGGCCACTTCAAGAGGGATTGCCGCTCAGGCAAAAAGCACGACAACACGAATGCAAGTTGTTCGGGAAAAGGGTCTAAGGACCAATCCCAAAACCAAGGTCAGAAATCAATTTGTGATACATAGTGATTTATGTGATTTGCATGCTACTCCATCATTAGGACATAAAAAGTATCTTGTCACTTTCATAGATGATGCATCCAGATTCTGCTATGTTTATTTGTTGCATGCTAAGGACGAAGCCTTAGATAAATTCAGAATTTATAAAACTGAAGTTGAATTGCAACAGAATGAGTTGATTAAAACATTACGTACGTATAGAGGTGGTGAATATTATGATCCTGTATTTTTCCAATCCGTAGGAATCATTCATGAGACTACGACACCTTATACACCTCAACAAAATGGTGTGGCTGAAAGGAAATATAGAGTTCTTAAAGAAATGGTGAATGCCATGTTATCTTACTCTGGTTTGAGTGAAGGGTTTTGGGGAGAAGTCATGTTAACGGCTTGATATTTGTTAAATAGGGTTCCTAATAAAAGGAACAAGACTACCCCATATCAACTTTGGTATAAGAAACGACCCAATTTAACATTTCTACGTGTTTGAGGTTGTAGGGCCGTGGTTAGACTTCCGGACCCTAAAAGGAAAACTTTGGGTGAAAAGGGTGTAGCTTGCATCTTTATTGGATATGTTGAGCATTCCAAGGCTTATAGGTTTTATGTTATAGAACCTAATGACTCGATTTCTATTAACACAATTATAGAATCAAGAGATGCCATATTTGATGAGAATTGTTTCTCTTCTATACCTAGACCAAAGCACTTTATACCAAATTCGGATGAATATCTAAAGGATGATCATTCAAATGATGTACCAAGTGAGACATTCGAACCTCGTAAAAGCAAAAGAGCTAGAAAACCTAAATCTTATGGGTCTGATTTTCAATTATATCTAGTTGAATGATCAAAGGATCAGATTGATAATCAATACTATTATTGCTATAGTATAGAAGAGGATTCAAGAACGTATGATGAAGCTGTGAAATCTCGAGATTCTGCTTTTTGGAAAGAAGCAATTGATGAAGAGTTTGGTTCTATCATGGAAAATAATACTTAGGTATTATCTGATTTACCACCAGGTTGCAAACCATTGGGTTGCAAATGGATTTTCAAAAGGAAGATGAAAGTCGATGGTACAATTGATAAGTTTAAAGCTAGGTTGGTTATCCAAGGCTTTAGACAAAAGGAAGGAATTGATTACTTTGATACCTATGCTCCAGTTGCTCGTATCACCACTATTAGATTGTTGATTGCTTTAGCGGCTATTCACAATCTAGTGATTCATCAAATGATTGTCAAAACTACATTCCTGAATGGTGATTTGGAAGAAGAAGTGTATATGAAGCAACCTGAATGATTTGTAATGCCTGGTAATGAGCATAAGGTGTGTAAGCTAGTTAAGTCGTTGTATGGACTGAAACAAGCTCCGAAGCAGTGGCATCAAAAGTTTGATAAGGTTGTTTTTTCTAGTGGTTTCATTCTGAACCAAGCTGACAAATGTGTATATAGCAAATTTGATACATCTGGAAAAGGAGTTATCATTTGTCTATATGTTGATGACATGTTGATCTTTGACACCGACCAAAATCAAGTTGATAAAACGAAGAATTTTTTGTCATCAAAGTTCTCCATGAAGGATATGGGAGAAGCGGACGTTATTATTGGTATTAAGATTAAACGGGAGAATAAGAGGATTGTAATTACGCAATCTCATTACATTGAGAAAATACTCAAGAAGTTTAATCATGAAAGTTGTTCTCCGGTTAGTACTCCCATGGATTCGAGTGAAAAACTTATGCCAAATACAGGTAAACCTGTGGATCAGCTCGAATATTCAAGAGCTATAGGCTCTTTGATGTATGCTATGATTAGCACTAGACCGGATATTGCTTATGCGGTTGGAAAGTTGAGCAGATTTACTAGTAATCCTAGTAGACATCATTGGCATGCGATAACTAGGGTATTCAAGTACTTGAAGGGTACTATGAATTATGGATTGTCATATGTGGGATTTCCTTCGGTGTTAGAGGGTTATTCAGATGCTAGTTGGATAAATAATGTTGAAGATTCATCCTCTACAAGTGGATGGGTGTTTTTGCTTGGGGGAGGTGCCATCTCATGGGCTTCCAAAAAGCAAACATGTATAACTAGTTCTACAATGGAATCTGAGTTTGTAGCATTAGTTGCTGCTGGTAAAGAAGCGGAATGACTAAGAAACTTGGTATATGAGATTCCAATATGGCCTAAACCGATATCACCAATTTTTATCCGTTGTGATAGTGCTGCTACATTGGCTAAAGCTTATAGTCAAATATACAATGGAAAGTCTAGACACTTGGGTGTTAGACATAGTATGATTAGGGATTTAATCATGAATGGGGTGATATCCATTGAGTTTGTTCGGTCGCAACAAAACTTAGCTGATCACTTGACGAAGGGGTTAGCTAGAGACTTAGTGAAGAAGTCGGTAATTGGGATGAGATTAAAGTCCATCTAAATCTACTAGCTATGGTATACCCAATTCCCTTCTAATACAACGTTAGAAGCAGAATTCAATGTGGAAAGATCATAGTTAGAGATTGGAGCATTTGTATTTATCTTCCCAAGGTATGTGCTCAGACCTGCAAGTGATGGATAGGTTGAAGTATATCTTCTTAATGATTCTTTGAAAAATTGCAAATGCATGTGCAAGATTAAAAGGATCACCTATGTGAGCATGAAGTTTTGCCGCTTCAAGAAGCTTGGACTTGGCTTCCTATATGCTTATTAATGGATAAGGACACATGGCTTGTAAAGTGTCAAGTATGAATAGTAGAGTTCTATAGAAACATATGTGTATGATATCTTCAGATATTCAAATGGGTTGACGGGTTCAATCGTTATGACACCCCGATTCTCGAGTATTTGGAATGTGTATTTGTACTAAGATGAAAATTCAATCGCAAGACATTTTCATTTATGCATTTGTTTGATTGTTATATCTGTGTGTTATACACTTGTATATATTATTATATATATACTGAGTAGATCAAGGATTACACTAAAATGAGGGGGATTTGTTGGTGATTTTAGTATTATCAATGAATTTTAGTAGTAATGTGATTTATTTTAAACCGATGCGATTATGCGTTAAGCTCGGAAACGAGTTAGGGTAGTGCGGAGTGCACGCTTGTTGAGCCAACGCATAATTGACCGCGTGTTAAGCCAAAATTACAAGTACTACAATTCTCGACACCATGGTGCAAAAGTGGTTTCTCGACAGAAAGGGTTTGGCGAAGCCGGCAACTCAGCACACGATGTCCCTCAAAGACAAGTTAGTAAAAGCCATAACTCGACACACTCAGAAGATGAAGAGATCTCGATCATCTTAATGCAAGAGGCAGTTACCGAATAACAAGTAACTACAAGCACGTGCGTACACCCACGATGCCACAAATAGCAACGGTTGCCCACGACTCAGAACCATCCACGTGGCAATAGAGTCACGTGCGCGAAGACCATCGGCTAAACGTGGGGTATGGCGCCAAAATTCAAAACCCACGAAGCCATCGTGCATCCAAGAAAAACCGCCAAGAACATGGGCAGAAAGAACACTATAAATAGAGGAAGCAGCAGCAGAAGAAGGGGTTCCCAACTAAAAACTCTGAAAATTCACCAAAAGCTCTAAACGTCCGCATCAATGAGACTTCGAGAGCAAAACGTGATGATGGAAGAGTATGTTGCAGAACCAACGCTTTAGTTTCCCTGCATTTCAGTTTGTTGATTCCCAGTTCTTGTGTGTAGCTTGTTTTGTCGAAATTTGCTTTCATGTTATTTTAGTTTGCTTGACTGTTTTGTAATCGACTCATATTCAATAAAGTCCAGTTTCGTTTGAGTTGTTTATTGTTGTCGAGAATACACTCGTTCACACACTACACTTTGGCAAAGCGTTTTCTCAAAAGGACCCCGAATCTAAACTTCCTTTAGTCGAACTAAGAGGATATTTGTTTACCAAAAATCCGTGTAAACAAATTGGCACGCCCGGTGGGACCGTTTTTGTGAAAACTAAGTTTTACAGAAGCATTTTGTGTGTTTGGGTTTATTGCGTGCTATTTGGTATTTGCTACTTGCCTTGATTGTGATTTATATGTACCTGAGAAGTGGTAAGACTTTGAGTATGGCAAGTAATCGAGGAAGAACCTCCCCTCAAGGATCTAACGTGGGTAATCAGAGTAGCCCTGGGGGAAGTAGCGGTAACAATAATGAAGAAGTTTCTACTGGAATGGGGCATGGCACCAGTATGCCAACCCAGAACGTGGCAATTTCTGCAGTTGCAGAAATGCCTGTATCTACATCAGTACAGGCACAAATCGTTCCAACGATTACGAGGGACATGCCTTATGGTATGCCTACATCTATGATGCAAGGCATACAAGGCACGTATTCGACGTTCCCTGAAAATGTTCCCCCATTCAGCATACCCCCTTTTGGGGCAAATGGAACAATGCTAAACTTGGGAAGTCGAGTTAGTCCCCCTATTCCTGGATCTAGTTCACAAATTTATTTATCTACAGGTATGAATACTGGTTCACTTCAAGCCATTAGGCAGCAAGTAGATGATAGTAACCATGAAATGGTTAACATGCTATCTCGACAGATAGGTGAGCTAATCAACCCTGTGCTCCAAAATAATAATGCCAATAATCAGCATTTGGCACGACAGATGGATCGTTTGGCGACAGCCCTGGGGGCACCAGTCGAAATCCAACCGGCACCAGGGATTAACCAAATCCCGTTGCCTAACCATGTCCCTGCCCCGGTGCGCTATCAGGCGCCGCAACACCAAGAGATGAGGGCAAACCCTTTGTACGAGGCAGTGCAGCCACCATTGCAAAATGTGTATATGGTAAACAGGGAAGAACACGCTGATGGGGTGCTAGAAAGAATTCGACACCAGAACGCTAGGGGGCAACAAAATGTTGCTGCTGTGGTGGAGCAATTGTTGAACCAACATGGTTTCAACGTGGGTTTCGCGAATAGACCCCATTTTGTGTCAGCCTTTACAGAGGAGGTTCTCGAATCAGAACTTCCTCGAGGCTGGAAGGTCCCCAAATTCACTAAGTTATCGGGGGATTCAGGAGAGTCCACGGTAGAACACATAGCCAGGTACCAAATCGAAGCAGGAGACTTAGCCATCAATGAAAATTTAAAAATGAAGTACTTCCCGAGTTCTTTAACCAAAAATGCATTTACCTGGTTTACCACCCTCGCTCCTAGGTCAGTCCATACATGGGCCCTGTTGGAAAGAATTTTCCATGAACAGTTCTTTAGGGGAGAGTGCAAAGTAAGTTTGAAGGACCTGGCTAGTGTTAAAAGAAAGCCAGCAGAGCCTATTGATGACTACCTAAACAGGTTTAGGATGCTTAAATCTCGATGTTTCACCCATGTCCCTGAACACGAGCTAGTTGTCTTAGCCGCTGGTGGTCTAGAGTATTCTATTAGAAAGAAGATCGACACTCAGTATATTCGAGATATGTCTTTGCTCGCAGATAGAGTGAGGCACATCGAATTGCTAAAGGCCGAAAAGTCAGAGGAAAGGGCCAAGACTACTAAGTGGCCAAAGAAGGAGAAGGTAGCGTACATAGATGCGGATTCAGTAGGTCAGAGTCCATGTGTCTATCGAGAAGTCCCGGCGGACGTCGATTTGAATGACGTCAATCTGGCTGAACTTCAGCCAGGGGATCCTTATGTTTGTAAAGCATTGAAACCACGTGAAAACAAACTTGGGGAGGAAAACCCCAAGAACACGATTCCTGCTGTGAAAACTTATACTTTTGATGTGGCCAAATGCGATGCAATCTATGATATACTTGTGTCTGATGGTTTGCTTGTGGTCCCTAAAGACCAAAAACTTCCTTCTCCTGAACAAAGGAAAGGGAAGAAATATTGCAAATATCACAACTTTTTTGGTCATTGGACCTCACAATGTGTTCGTTTCAGGGACCTTGTGCAGGGGGCATTGGACTCAGGAAGACTCAAGTATGATGAAAAAGCCAAAAGTCAAATGAAGATCGACTCTGATCCACTGCAGATAGCTGAGGCCAACTATGTAGAGCCTTTCTACATTGGCATGGTCGACATTTCCGAAAAGCTGGGTCTGGGTTTGACGCTGGGAGAAGTAAGAGAAGAAAATATAGCTGTCGAAGAACCAGAGGTTGAGAAAGAAGTGAACTTGGAAGAGGTTTACCCCAAGGCTGGAGAAACCCTTGTCGAGTTTCTATCCCGCAGCAAAAATGGCGAGAAAGAAGTTATGCTGTGCCCTCGATGCAGCGCTGTTTTCGACAAATCCGCAGCCAAGGCCTATCAAGATTCAGAAATGAAAAGGCATTATCAGAGGAAGGCTCCTGTATCCAGGAGACTGAAGTACCCTCACGAGGAGTGGGTCGAGAGAGACCAGGAACTCGATGGCCATAAAGGCCAGAAAGCAAGCAATAAAGACAAAACTTACCTCCCCAACGCTGGATTGCCAAGAAACCAATGGTTCGGGCCAGCGCCTTCAAGGCCAAAACCATACCCTAAGTGGCAGAAAATCGACTTAGGCCAGGGATCCTCTTACATCAACAATTCCCGTGTGTCACGAAGCTACTCCTATGGCTCTGGGAACTACTATGCTCCTGAACAAATGACCAGGACTCAGTTCAGGCGTTTTTTGAGGAAAAGGAAAGCTGAGAGGGAAAGAGGTGGCAAGTTCCGTTCACTATGGGACATAAAGCCAGAAGACAACTCTCGCAATGAACCTAGTGTGGCGTCGATTATCAATCAGCTGGACCACGCCATCAAACAGGGAACAACCGTACCGCCAAATCCAGCTAAGGAAAAAGGGAAGGATGTTGTCGAAGATGAGGATGAAGACATGCTCGAAGATTTCGACGACAGTGATGGAGAAGAGCTTAACATCATCTGCATCGTGTCCATCCTACCTGCAGAATTCGATAGAATCTCAGAGGTCACTGAAAGCGAGGAAGACTACTATGTCGACGACGAACCAGATGACAATCCTTTGTGTTATTATGTGATGCAGAGAGGATCTGTCGAAGATGAAAGAGCTATCTTCCAAAGGCCAACCGAGCAAATGAAGAGCCATTTGAAACCGTTATTTGTTTGGGCCAAAGTCGAGGAGAAGGGTGTTAACAAAGTCCTTGTCGACGGGGGAGCTGCAATCAACCTCATGCCCGGATTTATGCTCAGGAAGTTAGGTAAAACTGAAGCGGATCTAATCTCACATGACATGGTGCTTTCTGATTATGAAGGAAAGACAGGTTCTTCCCTAGGGGCAATCATGTTGAACATAATCGTAGGAACAGTAGCCCGTTCCACATTGTTCATTGTGGTCCCTTCAAAGGCCAATTACAATTTGCTGCTGGGAAGAGAATGGATTCATGGCGTGGGGGCAGTGCCTTCGACCTTACACCAACGTATATCCATTTGGAAAGCTGATGGAGTTGTCGAAAATGTACAAGCAGATCAAAGCTACTATTTAGCAGAAACAAGCTACGTTGATAAGAAGAATTTCGAGAAGAGTTTAGCCACAATTGCTCCTTTAGACACAGTGGCTAACCAATACTTCAACCCCTACTCAGAGTACTCAGTAACGTTGGATCCCATCCGGGGCCTAAACCTCAATGAAGCATGCAAACCTGATGCCGTGAGTGGATGGCACAGTGATGAAGAGAAAGATGCCACTGTTGGGTGGCAAGCCAATGATAAAGATGATTAATTCGAGCATGGCTCGAATTTCGGCTTACGCAGCCGAAAACAAAATAAGAACGGCCTTGGAGGCCGAGTGTGACGCCTTGAGCTGACGAGGGCGAGGATTGATCGCCTTCTATGTGGAGCGACGCACCACACCCGAACAAGAGGTATTCCGAGACTGTGTAGGGATGGACTATACAGTTGAGGAAGACATATATGATTTGATTGTACTACCCATAACAACAAGTTGCAACTTCTTTTCGGGAGGTGACCTCCTGGGAAGTTTTCCCGGGAAGCGCGCCAGTGAGGATAAAGCGCGCTGAAAAGACTCGTGTTGTTATTGTGAGGCCAGTCGTCAAGTCAGGATGTTACACCGAGAGGATGGCCAAAGAAATGGCTATAGACGAAGCTAATGTCTCAATCCTGCCCGTCGAATTGACACCTCAGGAGGAGGCAACAACAAATAAGGATGACACGTGCATAGAAGAAAACGAGCAGAGTGCCGAGGAATGCGGATTCGAGGACCTTTGCAATCTGAGGCTAGATTGCATCTATGATGACGGCCCATTGGGCTTCGAGAAGCCAGTGGTCGATTTTTCCAAGAAAATGGAAGCGCAAGACCCTTTAGAAGAAGTGGACCTGGGTGATGGCTTAGAAAAGAGGCCAACGTACATCAGTGCTCTCATTGACCCGGAGCTAAAAGACAGGATGGTGAAATTACTCAAGGAATTCAAAGACTGTTTCGCTTGGGATTACGATGAAATGCCTGGCCTCAGTCGAGAAGTGGTGGAATTGAAGTTACCCATCAAAGAAGACAAGAAACCAGTCAAGCAATTGCCCAGGAGGTTCCATCCAGATGTGTTGGTGAAAATCAAGGAAGAAATCGAAAGACTCCTCAGGTGTAAATTTATCAGAACAGCTCGATATGTGGACTGGTTAGCCAACGTGGTTCCAGTAATCAAAAAGAATGGAAAGATGAGAGTTTGCATAGATTTCCGAGATCTTAACGCTGCCACTCCAAAAGACGAGTATCACATGCCTATTGCTGAGATGATGGTGGATTCAGCTGCTGGTCACGAATACTTAAGCTTGTTGGATGGTTACTCAGGCTACAACCAAATCTTCATAGCAGAAGAGGACGTGTCGAAAACAGCTTTTCGATGTCCTGGTGCCTTGAGGACATACGAGTGGGTGGTCATGCCATTTGGGTTGAAAAACGCTGGCGCGACCTACCAAAGGGTAATGAATACCATTTTTCATGATTTTATAGAAACCTTCATGCAGGTTTATATTGATGACATTGTGGTGAAATCCCCATCAAGGGATGACCATTTGTTGCATCTAAGGAAATCCTTTGAGAGGATGAGAAAATATGGCTTGAAGATGAATCCCCTTAAATGTGCCTTTGGTGTTATTGCAGGTGATTTTTTGGGTTTTGTGGTGCATAAAAAGGGCATCGAGATCAACAAGAACAAAGCTAAAGCCATTCTCGACACTAGTCCACCAACCAGCAAGAAACAACTGCAATCACTATTGGGAAAGATTAACTTCCTAAGGAGATTCATTGCTAACCTCAGTGAGAAGACCAAGTCATTTTCCCCACTTCTTCGACTTAAAAAGGAAGATGCGTTCCGCTGGGAAGCAGAGCATCAAAAAGCGTTCGATGAACTCAAAGTGTACTTGTCTAGCCCACCTATAATGGCACCACCTATAAAAGGAAAGCCAATGAAGCTGTACATCTCTGCCACGGATGGAACCATCGGAAGCATGTTGGCTCAAGAAGATGAAGATAGCAAAGAAAGAGCCATATTTTACTTAAGCAGGGTGTTAAATGATGCAGAAACTCGATACACCATGATCGAGAAATTGTGTTTATGCTTGTACTTCTCTTGTGTAAAGCTGAAATATTATATAAAGCCAATCGATGTAATGGTTTTTTCTCATTATGATATAATAAAGCACATGTTATCCAAACCTATCTTGCATAGTCGAATTGGTAAATGGGCTTTAGCCCTAACCGAGTATTCACTAACTTATGCCCCACTAAAGGCAGTTAAGGGACAAGCAATTGCTGACTTCCTGGCAGACCATACTTTGCCTCAAGAAATCATAACTTACGTAGGCATCCAACCTTGGAAGCTATTTTTCGACGGTTCTAGCCATAAGAATGGTACTGGGATCGGGATGTTCATAGTATCCCCAAGGGGCATCCCCACGAAATTCAAGTTTAGGATTAAGAATAACTGCTCAAACAATGAGGCTGAGTACGAGGCATTAACATCAGGCCTCGAGATCCTGATAGCCCTTGGGGCAAAGAATGTCGTCGTAAAAGGGGACTCTGAGTTGGTAATAAAGCAACTTACCAAGGAATACAGTGCATCAGTGAAAATCTAGCTAGGTATTACACGAAAGCTAGCAATTTGTTGGCCAAATTCGACGAAGCTAGGCTAGGTCACGTTTCCAGAGTGGACAATCAAGAAGCCAATGAATTGGCACAAATCGCGTCAGGATATATGGTCGATAAATGTAGGTTAAAAGAGCTTATCGAGGTCAAAGAAAAACTAAACCCCTCTGACCTCGACATCCTGGTCATTGACAATATGACACCTAATGATTGGAGAAAGTCAATTGTCGATTACTTGCAAAATCCTGTGGGTACTACAGATAGAAAGACAAAATACAGGGCAATGAGCTATGTCATCATGGGAAACGAGCTATTCAAGAAAAACGTCGACGGAACACTACTGAAGTGTTTAAGTGCAGACGACGCGTTCATAGCGATCTCGGCCGTTCACGACGGGCTATGTGGTGCCCACCAGGCAGGAATCAAGATGAAATGGATCCTATTTCGACAAGGGATGTATTGGCCTACTATTATGAAAGATTGTATGGAGTATGCCAAGAGGTGCCAAGATTGTCAGAGACACGCGGGGATACAACATGTGCCAGCAAGTGAATTACACTCGATCATTAAGCCTTGGCCGTTCAGGGGTTGGGCTTTAGACCTAATTGGCGAAATTAACCCATGCTCTTCTAGGCAGCATAAGTACATCATAGTGGCTATAGATTACTTTACCAAGTGGGTAGAGGCAATTCCTCTACAAAATGTGACCCAGGACACGGTGATCGAGTTCATTCAGAATCACATAGTGTACCGCTTTGGGCTACCTGAGTCACTTACTACAGACCAAGGCACAGTGTTTGTAGGCCAAAAGGTGGCATCATTCGCAGAATCTTGGGGTATAAAACTCCTAACCTCGACCCCCTATTATGCTCAAGCGAATGGTCAAGTAGAAGCGGCCAACAAAACGTTGATCTCCTTGATTAAAACACATGTTGGTCGAAAACCTAAAAACTGGCATCAAACGTTAGGCCAAGTGCTTTGGGCTTACAGGAATTCACCTAAGGAATCTACCGGAGCAACGCCTTTTCGACTAGCATATGGTCAAGAAGCGGTATTACCAGTAGAAGTATATTTACAGTCATGCATAATTCAAAGGCAAGAGGAAATTCCAAGTGAAGATTATTGGAATATGATGCTTGACGAATTAGTCAATCTCGACGAAGAAAGACTATTGGTGTTGGATACCTTAACCAGGCAAAAGGATCGCATTGCTAAAGCTTATAACAAAAAGGTTAGAGCTAAATCTTTTATGCTTGGTGATTACGTATGGAAGGTCATCTTACCAATTGATAAAAAAGATAAACGTTACGGAAAATGGGCCCCAAACTGGGAAGGCCCTTTTACAGTCGAGAAAGTACTTTTAAACAACGCTTATTCGATTAAGGAATTAGGAGGTAATCGACAAATGACGATAAATGGCAAATATTTAAAAACGTATAAGCCAACATTGCATGAGATAAACATCGAATAAGGAAGTAAAAGAAAATAAATTGCCAAACGCGAGTGTTTTATTAAGTAGAATAGAGCATTACAACTATGGCAAAGAAATTTTAAAAGGGAGGGTTGGCCCTACAACTATTGTATCTGGCCCTAAGAGGCTCTATGCGCCTCAAGACATCCTCTTGTTGGGATTCCAGTCGCGATTTCTCCTGTCGAATATCCAGCTCTTCACGGGCAGTAGAAGAAAGCTTGTCCACCAAGGTTTTCAGAGCTCCCACACTCCCCTCGGGGTCCGCCTGGCTAAGAGCAGCTTTCAACTCTTCAAATTCCTCCATCTTCTCGTCAATCTGGTGTTCAGCAAAGAACACTCGAGCAGTAAGCTCCCGGTGTTCTTCATATAGAGGTACAGCTTCATGCAGGAGGCTCAAGAACTCCTGAAGAGGAATTCTTACCGAGGCAATAATATTCCTCGAAAGAAGTTGGTCAATGAGCCCCGTAAGCTCTTCAGCCAAAGGAAGGAAAGAGTGCAACTCCCAGAATAAGTCTCGATCAAAAGCCAAGTTCCGGATCTGGTTGAGAACACGAAGGCTAGCCATGGCTGAAGGGATTTATGAAAGCAGGAAAAGAGTTCTGGAAAAGAAACAAGGGAGAGTTTGGAGAAGTTACTGAAAAGAAGTAACCAAAAACGCTCTATTTATAGGGTAACAACCAAGGAATGCATTAATTAATGGCAATCAGTTGCCAACTCTTCATCTTATGGTTAAAGGCCATGCAGATTACCACCACCATCGTGAATAGCTTTGGCTTTTAATGAACAAAGACTTGCATTGAATCAAGAAAACGTGGTATAAGACTGCAATAAATTGGTTCATTCCCCAGAAACAAAGCGACGACTATGTAAGGGGGCGCAAGGAAGTTTGAACGGTGCAACAGTAAATGAATAACCGTCAAAATAAATGCGTAGTGGAAACTGAAAAGACTTGGCAAATTAAAAGTCAAATTATATGGCTTAGGTGCCAAAACCATTGTCGAAATATTACACGCAAATTGGCATCGAAAGCCATGGTTAGAATAGTGTCATCATTACATATTAATAAAAGAAAGTCCTACAGCAGGGTTTTAAAAGAGTTCAAACAATCAGCAAAGGTGGCAATCTTGGCATCGAGACCCTTCTTCACAGCCTGATCAATCTCCAATTCCTTGATAACCTCTTTTGTCGAGATGATCAGAGCCTTGGAGTCTTTAGTAAGCACATCCAATTGATCCTTCACAGCAGGGCCTTCCTCGACCAAATCAGCTCGCTTTTTCTCCAGTTTGGTAATCTCTCGATGCAGCTCTTCAAGTTTGATGTCGACTTCAGAGATTTCATCTGTGATCAAAACCTTCCTAGCAGTGAACTTCTTGAAGTCCTCTTTCATTGCTGCAACTTGAGCTTTACCAGCAGAGACTTTTGCTTCCTTAAAGCTGACAGCTTGACCAACGTCCTTGACTTGATGAAAGGTGGCTGAAGCATCCACTAAAAAAGATTGAAGGTTAGCCAAAGCAGCAGCCTGTTGAGAATCGAGTTTTTGGCCAAGAAGGAAGACAAGCAATTCCTTAGCAGCATGGCTCGCTTGAGGATCAGCTTGGATCTGATCGAGAAACCCATTGGCGAAGACAATAGCCTTCAGCCGACCCATACTCTCCTCGATCTGCTGAGAATTGGCTACCCCACTAGATTGAGCAGTCTCAGCAGTGGCATCAGCTTGACGGGGTGGAGAGTCCCATTCCAAGGTGCCATCGAGGAAGCTATCCAAAGCTGCCAGCGGGTCCTCCTCAAATAAAGTGTCGAGCTTTTCACTAGACACATGAGATGAAGAGCCACCCTTGGTTTGAGGCGAAACAGTGGCAGTCGATTTTGGAGGAGGCATAGGGTTGTCATCCTTGCCTGGAAGAGGCTCTGTTTCGCGGATGGGAGAAGTTGCACCCTGAGTTTCCTGCAAGAAAAACCTCTTTAATGCCCTTTCGATAAAGTAAAACGCATATTAGAGGAGTCAACAAAACATGAAAAATATAAAGATACCTGGCAAGCAGAGTCCTTAGAAGGGCTCGAGTTGGTGGAGCTTCTGGAACGGCGAGGAGACTTATGACGAGATTTGCTCCTGACCTTCCTCCTTCCCTCAGATGTGGAGGTCTTTTTAGCTGAGGATGCGACCTTGGGAGGTTTCTCGACACCTTCAGTTTTGGATTTTGCAGGAATGGGAGCTGGGGAATTCTCACGGGATGGAGGATTGGAAGTAGAGTGCTCATGAACATCAGTCTAAAGGAAACAAAACAAACAAGAGATGACTCAGATTAGGAAACCACGGGTTAAAAATGTCACAAGGTACCCTCGAGAATGGAGAACATACCTGAATGGCGGCGCCGCCACCACCCTCTTTGTCATCGACTTCTGTTTGAGCATCAGATGCCAACTTAGAAGCCCACTAGGGGTGGAAACACCAACCCCCTTGGCCCTCTTCTGACTGGCCGAAGCAACAGGCTTAGGTTTCCGTTTTCGACTCTGTCGAAAAATACGTCAGCCCATAATCCAAGGAAATCGAAAAGGAAAAGGTAAAAGCATGAGGAAAGTACCTTGAGCTTGTCAGCAAGACTGACATCATCATCCTCATCATCATCATCATCATCCTCAATCACGACTGGCTTGTCCTTGGAGGAATGAGCCACTGGGGAAATAACTTGAGGAGCTGGTCGAATAATGACTTCAGCTGCAAACAAAAGAAAAATACAGAAGGGAAAACGGAACCCAAGCCGCATTGAGCAGCAATTTATAAAAATTTGGGGTCCAAGCGATTGTTTTATTCGTTAATTCATGTCACCTCTCAGCTTTTTGGCATAGGTGAAATCATGGCCCTAAAAAGGCTATAACTGTCAGCTAGTGGAGAAGTCATCAGACGTTATGGCTGCTGATTGGACTTGAAGATCGAATGGCCGAGAGCACAAAGCATTTGAATCGTTGGAATCGAACGGCTGCGATAAAAAATGCTTGGTGTCTTCGAGCTAAAGCAGTCGACAACCAACATTTTTGGGGGGCAACTGTTAAGCCAAAATTACAAGTACTACAATTCTCGACACCATGGTGCAAAAGTGGTTTCTCGACAGAAAGGGTTTGGCGAAGCCGGCAACTCAGCACACGATGTCCCTCAAAGACAAGTTAGTAAAAGCCATAACTCGACACACTCAGAAGATGAAGAGATCTCGATCATCTTAATGGAAGAGGCAGTTACCGAATAACAAGTAACTACAAGCACGTGCGTACACCCACGATGCCATAAATAGCAACGGTTGCCCACGACTCAGAACCATCCACGTGGCAATAGAGTCACGTGCGCGAAGACCATCGGCTAAACGTGGGGTATGGCGCCAAAATTCAAAACCCACAAAGCCATCGTGCATCCAAGAAAAACCGCCAAGAACATGGGCAGAAAGAACACTATAAATAGAGGAAGCAACAGCAGAAGAAGGGGTTCCCAACTAAAAACTCTGAAAATTCACCAAAAGCTCTAAACGTCCGCATCAATGAGACTTCGAGAGCAAAACGTGATGATGGAAGAGTATGTTGCAGAACCAACGCTTTAGTTTCCCTGCATTTCAGTTTGTTGATTCCCAGTTCTTGTGTGTAGCTTGTTTTGTCGAAATTTGCTTTCATGTTATTTTAGTTTGCTTGACTGTTTTGTAATCGACTCATATTCAATAAAGTCCAGTTTCGTTTGAGTTGTTTATTGTTGTCGAGAATACACTCGTTCACACACTACACTTTGGCAAAGCGTTTTCTCAAAAGGACCCTGAATCTAAACTTCCTTTAGTCGAACTAAGAGGATATTTGTTTACCAAAAATCCGTGTAAACACCGCGATTAGAAATTCTGTTTTATTAACCGTTTTTCGGTTTCTGAAACAAACTCCTTTATAAGGAGTCATTTGGCCTCAGTTTTACATACAGAAAACAAAAACCGATATTTCTCTCTACATTCCTGATCTGTTTTCATTTGCCTGAAGCAGATTGTTCTTCAGAATTATCCCAACAAGGATTTCGTGAACCCAGGCAAGAATAGGGTCGAAATACTTTGTTCGAAAAGTGTACGAACACGATTCTTCGAAGTTATTCAGGATTATCATATCCAAATTTTCTAACAAAGCTATTGATTGTTGTGTTTTGGTGGCCATGTAAGTGGCCGAATGATCTTATTTTTAACAACGGAACCTAGACCTTGAATTATGTATTGCGATAAATCCTCAATGACGTTCGCTGTTGAAAAACTTGCGTAACGAAACCTATGAATGTTGTTATGATAATGAGTAGTAGCGTTATGAATGACACAACTTTACACATTTTTGTTGATGGCAAAAGGGTCTTGGGTTTGAACCGTATGGGATGTGAAGAATAATTAAGGGATGTGCATGGAACCTGAATATCAGGTTTTTGTAGTATGTTTTGGATACGGTGATTTTTTTTTTTGCAGAGCTTCTCGCTCTTAAAGCGGATTGCATCTTCTGTGCGAGCTAGGGTATGAAAAGGTGATTTGCACTTCGAATGTGAGTTCGTCTTGGGCTCATGATACAATTCACATGATTAGATTGATGTTAGCTCGAGATTGACTTGTTACCTTAGAGCATATTCCTAGGGAGAACAACATGGTGTGTATGCTCTTACACAATACACTTCTAGAAATGGTCCCTCACATCGAATTTGAAATGTTCCACCTTCAATTTATGTTTCCGTTCTTTTGCTAGGATGTGGCAGTTTAGTTTTTTCATTTATGTTGTTTCTTTTTCCCCGTAACAAAAAAAAAAAGAATTATTTTTTCAATTTTTATAATTTCCTTTATAAACTGGAACAATTCCAATTTGTATAATTTTTTAATTAATAGTTAAATTTCTCTAAAATGGGGATAGTATCAATATTATCATTTAGGTACCTATCTATCTATCTATATATATATATGTAAAGGAGACTTGAGTTTTTGCACTCCTTTACATTAAATGCATTATTAAACAGTAAAACCTTTCTTTTGTATTTATAAATTTAATAATAAAATTAAAAACTAAATAAAATTTCTTTAGTCTTAATCTATTCAACTACCTATTAAATTGTAAAAGTAACTTTAATTTGAACCTTTATATTAAATAGATTAAATTAAAATATTAAAAATGAATAAAATTGCTTAAGTCATAAGCTATTCAACTACCTACTAAAATGCAAAACTCACTTGAAATTTTATTACAAATATATCAAGAAATAACAAAATTCTTTTAAATTATATACATTAAAATAAAAACAGATCAACAAAATTTCCAACGCAATAAGTTAATCAACTACCAACTAATTTACATGTTTGTTGTATAAGGTTAAACAAAACATAACACTTTAGTTGTTGAAAAAAGTGTGAAACAGGAAAGAATGAAACAAGACACACTAATAAAAAAATTACACTATAAGTCCTATTGCCTATCAAAAAAAAATGCACTGATGTTTATCGACCAAAAAATTACATTGGTAAAAGTACCCATAATTTACATGTGAAATATTTTAATAAAATATTAATATAAAAAAATGTGTGGATGCTTGATTCCCCTATAGCAATGTCTCAGGTTTGAGTTTAATGGATGAAAAAACCTCACTGGAAGAGTTAACTCCACCATGATGTGAAAATTCTTGGCTCGAGCAGGATTGCCTATAAGGAGGATACCTCTGAAGGAGGAACATGTAAGCACAAAAAAAAATAGTTAAAATATATTTTTTTGAGGTATGAAGTTTAATATGAGTTAATATAATGATTTAAAAAGTATTTGTTTACTTAAAATATAACAAAAAAATATATTAGTCATAATATTTTTCATTTAATTATTTAAAAAAATTCATTAAATACATTAAAGAGTAAAAGCATCCTACATTTGTATTAAAATACATGAAGCCATATCAAAGAAGGGTGATGAAGATGTGGAAAAAAGAGATGAAGTTGATATAATTTTGAGTTTTCTAATTTTTTATTAAAGTTTTTCAAAAAATTGTTAAGTTTTTAGGCTGAATTGGATGGAAGACCAAAGTTGCTAATAGAGAACAACATTGGAGTACTAAAATACAAGTAAATTTTGTTAGGGATCATAATTGTGGGTAATGTAAAAGTTGGGGACCAAATGTGCAATTAAGCCTAATATAATTAAAAACCGAAAAAAATTACATTCTCAAAATTTATTCAACTACCTACGTTAACTAATAATATTTATAAACTTACAAGTTGACTTAAATTTTACACTAGTGAAGAATATCAACAATTGAACTTGATTTAGAAAAAAATAATATTATCAATAAATAATTTAGATAAAATAGTTTGAATTTAAAAATCACACTATAAGGTATTTATTATTAACTATAATGATGTGTGTGTTTTGTTTTGAAAGGATCTCTATATAATTTTTTGTTCTTATTATATATTAGTAAAAACGATTTTGAGGAAGCATAATTGAGAAAAAAAATTATGATCAAAGTTGAATAAATTTAAGTTAATCTATTTAAGTTATATCTTATTATAGTTGTAAATCTTAAAATTACTTTATTATTCTCGGTTTTGACAAGTGTAAATCAGTTTGGGAAACTGTGATTGTCCCTCCCAAAATATGACTTTCTCGGTTAAAGGTAGAAAAATATGTTCATACAAGTTATTTGATGGTATTAAAAACTTATTGCTTAATTTATTTTTTTACATATTGACAAAATTAATTTTCATATTATTAAATAAAAAATTATTAAATTATTAAATTTATTCAATGTTAATTAATAAATATTAATTATTAAATTTGAGTAATATTAATTATTAATTATTTATACAAAGAGAACTCTAATACTATCTGCTGAAATGTTTTTTTTTTGAAATTATTGAAATGTCTAAACACAATTATTATTATTATTTTTATAATAAATTTTTATATTTATATATTAATTTAAAATATAATCATTTTATATATAATGTTTAAAATGTTGTAAATAAATTCATACAACCCGTTATATCCATTGTTAAAAATATTGCAAGTAAACTCGTGCAACGCACGGGTATTATATCTAGTTAGAAAGTATGTAGATAGAAAAACAACATAATCGAATGTGTACACTTTTTTCTACTCAACAAAATGTGTATCAAATTGTCTTATTTCTCATTTTCATACTTTTTCTAATAAATATTTAAAGAGACTCTAAGTAAATTTAAATAATAAATAATTATAATTTGATGAAACATGTTAGTATTATTTGATGAAACTTTGGATAAATAATTGGAAGATAACTTAAATGATTTATTGAGGACCAATCAAAACACTACTGCACTCTGCACATACATCTGCCGGAGGGGATCCGGATTCACTTTTTAATGCTTTAATCAATACCTAATTTTATTTAATTACGTAATATTAAGTAGCAAAAATGAGAGATAGGCATACACTCTAATTCAAGATATCTTTTAATGACGTTTTTTAATTGCTGCTAATGTTTGTTTGTGCATGCCGAACGTTTATAGAAACAACTATCATTATTCTTTTTCTTATAATCTCTTAAAATTTGTTCTTACTTTTGTATTTAATTATTTTTACTAGTGCTTTTTATTGAACGTGTTTACTAATGAAAAATTACTTATGAAAATTAAATCGTTACGCGAGAAACCATGCGGTGAGAAAGTGTTGATAGTGTATGATCACGAATCATTATGCAATTTAATAAAAAATAAATAAAGATGAAGACCCATATGCAGGCACAGGACAGTGACGCTGGTATCAACGTGCATCTCTGCGAGATAAGCCTAATCTGTTTTTCCAAGCAAACAAAAACTCAGTAATGTTTCATCACACCTTTCTTTTGAGGTGAAGAGCTAGAATAGTGAGAGAGATAGAAAGAAAAAAAAAATAAGAGAGAGAAAATATGAGATGTGATAGATGATAAGATGAGAGAGATAGAAATAAAAAAATGTGAAAATAGAGTGTTTAAAAAATGAGGTGTGTATATATCATTACTCTAGTCACAAAAAGTCAATCATAGTTTAAATTCGAATTCGAATATTGTCCAAATCAAATCACCGCATAATATAATCGACCCCACCACCAATCTTTTGAATTTGCATAATTATAAAACTTCAAACAAAAGCCAGCATCATCGGCGGCAGATAGATGAAGATCCATCACTGTTCTAAAAGTATTGAATAATTCAAAATAGGAGTCAGAAGCTTGTAAAACGGTATAGTGAATCTGACCAAATTCCATAAATTTATAACTCTAAACTAGCAAGGGGAAAAAACATAAGACAGGATACTGGGACCCACCCCATTAATGGAATACTATAATTGTATCCAAAATTTTGAAATCTTATGAGTTTGATCATGAGATAAAAAACCTGGGAGAGAAGAAGTAGAAGCTGTAAAAATGGCTTGTTGTGTTAATTAATTTAAGATTAGGGGTGGAGGGGACAAATGTCAGGTTCGTTGGGCATGCAATGCCACAGACAAATGTCTCCAATCACTTGGGCCATTCTTTCTTCCACTTGTTTTCAAGTTGCACAGCTTCCAATCTATCTCAGCTTACTTATCACTTATATTTCTCTATATTTTTTATTTTACTTTTCATCTGTAACTATTTTAATGCGGAGATTTACTAAATTATTCAATGGACATAAAAATTGTGGTAAGTAAGGGTTTAACCCTAAACCTGGTTAGATGAACCCTAAACCTTCCGGGGATTGATATATGAATCACTCATACCCAACTTGTATATCTCTCAGTTCTTAGCACTTAAACTATCATTCTTGGACATATTTATAAGAGTTTTATTTTTACTTCCAAAATATAAACAAAACGCAACAAATAAAACTAAGAAGCTCCTTTTATCTTATGGGCACAACAACAACAGATCATGAATAGGGAGGAACTATTATTAAGCCAATAATTTTAACCAATATACCTACTATGGTAACTCAATCTAACTTACCATAACTTTGCCAATGTGAAAATACTTTAGCGCACTTTTCCATGTAGAAAAAACAATTTTTTCTCAAAAGGAAAAAAAATAGTTGAATTAGTTTAAAAATGACTTTCACATTAACTCAAGTGTTATTAATACAAACATACTCCCTCCGTTCCAGAAAGTTCGTTGTTTTGCACTATTTTTCAATATCTCAAAATGTTTGTTGTTTTAGAAAATCAATACATTTTTTGCTAATTTTTTCCACCTAAATCCTAATTTAATACATTTTCTCTCACTTATCACATTTCATGTTAATCAACCACAACTCTTATCTATTAATTATATTCTTCTCTATCTAAATATAATTTAATAATTGCACATCATACTAGTAAAATTAAATAAGGGTAATCTAGTCAAATTATACTATTAATAATTGTTTTCTTATTCTTTGTGCCACAACCTTAAACTACAAACTTTCTCGAACGGAGGGAGTATCATATAGTCAAAAATTTTAAATTTAATTAAAAAAATTACCTAACCGGCTATCAATTTAACTAGTCAGATCCGATCTTATTATTTTTATAATTATGTATGTTCATAAAAATAATAATAATAGAACTAGTATTGCTATTATTTTAAAGTTTTGGACTGCACTCAAGTGACCTTGAAACCATAATAAAAGCAGATTGTCTCTTCAACATTCCTTGCTCCAACTCCCTTCTGCTCCTCACACTCTCATTCTCTCCCTCTCTCTCTCTCTCTCTCTTCTTTCATCTTTCAAACTCTCCTCAAAACTGAACCGTCACCTTCACATCTCGCGACGGTTACTAAAATCTCTCTAAACCGTCGCCAAAAACCATGGCTAAAACCACAGCAACCAACACCGGTCTCTGGCCACCGTCGCACTTCCTCGCCGGCGAACACACCGACGCCGCCTTCTGCTTCCCCCCGGAGTTCCCCTACGAGTTCGGCGTCTCCTCGCCGTCGACGGAGACCGAGAGCAGCAGCGACGAGGAGGCTGAGGATTTCCTCGCTAGCCTCACCCGGCGACTGAGCCAGTCGTCGCTGTACGAAGCTCGGAAGCAGCAGCAGCAGCAGCAGCAACTCGCTTCTTCCACCGCCGCCAAGATGATGCGAGTCTCCGCCGGGTCGCCTCAGTCCACGCTGAGCGGAATCGGTAGCTGGTCCGGTCGCAGCAGCGACGGTAGCCCCAACGGTCAGTCCCGTGTTCCTTCCCCTCAAACGACGCCGTTTGCTGATCCCTGGGAGGTCCTCTACGCCGCCGCCGGCGAAGTTGCGAGGTTGAAGATGAATCGCTGTGCCTCACACTTCGATCTTCACAACACTTCACTTGTTCGCCCTGCTTCTAACAAGTTCTCAAACCCTAATCTCAACCAGGTGAGAGCATTTTCTTCGCATTTTCCCCCAATTTTTTCTCAGATTTTCCCTTAAATTTCTCTTAGCTTTTCTGTGTTTGGTTGTGCAGGTTCATCAACAAGTGAACCAGAATCAACAGTGTGCTTCTTCTTCCATTTGGGGAAGGTCACAAGCCAAGCCCAACTGGGTGGTTCAGCAGCAACAGCATCAGCTGCAGATGCTTCGTCACGAGAATGGAAAATGCAACCACCCTCTGTCTACGCCACAAACCGCCTGGCCAGCACCGCAGAAACCCCAAACCCAACGGGTTCAGTATGGCGGATCCGGGTCCCGGGTTGCGGTTCCGGGTGGGTCTTCTGCGAAAAAGGGGTGTGGTGGAACTGGGGTGTTCTTGCCTCGGCATTATGATGCCCCTGTTGAGCCTCGTAAGAAAACTGGTAAATCTCTTGTTCCTTTTTGCTCTAATCAGTGTTTTCCTTGAAATCCATGTTATGGGGTGTTAACTTTTGTGTGTTGTTTTGTGATTAGGTTGTGCTCCTGTTATGCAACCACACAAGGTGGTTCATGCTATGAACCTGAACATTGATGACCTTAATGCAACTAGCCAACAGCGCTTGTCAAATGCTTTCATCACAGATTATGGTATGGAGTTTCTACTTTCTAGTTCTAGATTAAAAATATGTAGTGTATGAGCTGAGTGAGGGTCTTGGCATGGCTATTTGAGGCTAATTTTCTTGTGTGTTTTGGGATTTTGTTGTTTGCAGAGGCCTTGTTAGCAAGGAGAAACGCTCTTCTCATGCAGCAGAGACTAAACATGCGGAGGGAAGAGATAGCAGCCAACTATGAAGTTCGTCTACCTCAGGAATGGACTTACTGAAACAGGGGAAATGGGGAATGTTCAACTTTGCTGGAGAAGAATGTAGAATTTGCAGTGATTAGCCATGATGATGTTTTGGTTTTAACTTTTAAACAAGAGATGAATGAAATTAAAGTATGTGTGGTTAGTTTAGTTGTAATAAAATATCCAGGTTTTTTTAAGGAAGAAGGATTACAGCTTTTGGGATCTGGTTTTAGCTTTAGAAGTATAGTGAAAGAATAGCAGTTTAGGGAAGGATTATAATGGAGTATTATATTATAAGTTGTAATAAGATAAGTGGGTTATTTTCTGTAATGTTTTGATGGGAGAAGGTTGAAGGTATGGGCCTATGGGGGGTAATAGTTCCCATAGGTTCAAAGTCAAGCTTACAAGTAAAGTGTTGTCAGAGTAGTGGGTTACCCATACCTTTGTATAATCCTTGCTCATTATGGTATATAGTATTTAATAAGTTATTATTCCTTTAAACACACTATTTGTACTGTTCTCCTTTTGGAAAGCATCAATTTGAATCTTTGTGACTTGATTGATTTCTTGTTCTGAGAATAGTTTAGGCAACCGTGGCATGTGGTTAAACATTCACAACGGGCCAGGGCTCTTGAATCTTAACTCTTTTCTCTTTGATTGGAATCCCATAGTTAGATGGGAAGTTTTTAGTTATTTGGTGTGCGTTTGTATTTTTTAAATGTGGATTTCCAGAACTCTCGCTCTTAGTGTCTTTTTGAGGGTCTCATTTATCTTTCTGATGTAGTAAAAATCAAAAATCTCTCGTCTTCAGATTTTTCATTAAAGTATTGAGATACATAAAATCATGTTGAAGATGACTCTAACTAAAACCAGACATACACTTTGGTGGTCGGATGAATCTTTTCATAATGGTATCAAATTTCATTTGTGGGTACCTCGTATCCCAAAGATTTCTATATCCTTTCAATTTTTCTTTGCGTACAATTATGAATTTATTTTAAAATTTAAATTGAAAGAACAATAAGAAGGAACAGAGGGAGGGAATTTGGGGAGGGAAAAAGTTTTGAGTTTGAATTGTTTTTGTCCTTATTTTCATATTTCTTGGGAGGATAATACAAGAGAATTAAATATGAAAATGATTTGAAAAGGCAAGAGAACAATGAAAAATTTCTAGGAGGGAAAGACGTTGATTCCTTGCAGTTAGGCATTGAATTTCATTGAAACGAATGGGTGATGAAAGTGAAGGTACAATTTTTGGTTGGTGCGTTTGATTGGTACATTGGGGCCCCTTTACCCTGTATCTCCTCAATTCTCAACCCAGTCTGTGGGGGTGGGGCCATTATTTCTCTTTCTCTGATCTTCCACCTGTATCTCTCCCGCTTTTATTTGCTTTTTCCTTAAACAAGCAGCTAACTAAGACATTTTTTGAAAGTTGGGATTTGATTTTGGCCTTGGAGGTATTTCTGATTTTGACTTGGTCAATGTTTTTATTATACTACTATAAACGGTTTTTTCACCAAAACAATATTAAAGAAATCTAATCACTAGAAAAATCTAATTAAAATTTTAACGATAAGAATGATGCATCCAGCTATTAATATCATAACATTAATAGTGATTATATACTTGAAATAATTCATAAGATAACTCAATCAATGATTGTGATGCTTATTTTATTTTCTAAAGTGAGTAAACTTACTTAAAGTAAAAAAAAATGAATTAGTCCCCTAAAAATGTGACGAAATAATACAAGAAATAGGAAGTTTGAATTGTGTCATTGAAAACTTTGGATTTTCAAATGATTATTAGTTTTAAAAGTTTTTTCGCAATCCTTTGCTCCAACAGATGACTTGCGCAATCGTTTGGTGCAACATATAAACAAGTAGAATAACAAGTTTTTTATCCTTGTTTACCCCTAAACGATGTGGTTACATCCAGCTTTTGGCAATACTAAGATTTTACTATGCAAGTATCAAGAAATTCTCCAACAAGTATTCTCCAGAACTTCTCCTACAAGTATTCTCATATTACAAGAGGGATAGTAGATACTTCTGAGCACAGGGACGATAAAGCATGTGATATCAAAATTGATTCTAAAGATCTACTTTATGTTATGATTCAGGAGATAATATGGTAGAAAGATTTGACTCTTAAGAATGGTTCTCTCTTTCTAAAGCAAACGATGTTGATAAGCCTTTTGTGAGTGAACCAAAAAGCTACGTGCATTGTCTTCAGTCTTGCTTCTTATACTTTAAAATCTTCTGAGAGTGAGATTGTAACTGTTGGAGCTTGTACTTCACATATTTTCTATCCGTTGGACCAAACATTTACTGTACACAAGTTTTTTCTTGGGTAAGGTTGCACAAACCGAGCTTTACCTTCTACAGCAGGTTCCCTCCCCGGTTATTTCATTTTGATTTTTTTATATTTTGCTAAATTATGTTCTGGCCCCAGCAGTTTCTTAAAATATAAAAATTCCTCAAATGTATTGATATTAACAAGTTTTACCCCGACTCTTCTTAAACCATGAAGTTGTTGTCATAGTCTTTCATTCCCCATTCCCCTCTTCTCTACCGTCATCGAGTATAACGCCGTGTGGGGACTTTCTCGTCGCTTCGTCCTCCATGGATCATGGTTCATCTGCATTACGAAGTTAGGGTTCCGTTGTGGCTTCGATCTGTTCTGTGAATTTAGGGATTTGAATACTGGTTATGCGAAATTGGGTTGGGGGTAGGGTTCTCTTCTGTTCTGGCTTCCCCTTCGCCCCTTCGCTTCTTCGATTCGCGACCAAGCCCCTTCCTTCTTCAATGAGTTATGATATATAGACACCTCTCCACTTTTTTTCCACCTTCATTTCTATCTATTTTTCTTTTTTCTATCAATCAAATTATCTATCACATATTTACTTTCTCTCTCCTTTCTTCCTATCTCTCTCTTCTTCCACCTCTCCACACCTCACATTTGAGGTGTGAAGATATAATTATTCTTCTTCAACCAATCTTCAAATCGGGTCCAAAATCGCACACAAAACCTTCTCTAGAAATCGGGTCACAAACACACAGAACCTTGTTCGACCAAACACAAACACACAATATGCGACCAAGCTTTCATGCTTTGTTCAATTTAACGCTTTGCCAAGCAGATCCTTGTTCGACCAAGCTTTGACATTATATGGTTGCTCTATTTTATCTCAATCTCAATAATAAACATATCAGATCCAATAATAATTATATCTGATGTGTGTATAGGGCCATTTGTAGATTAGATAAATGAGAGGGGAAAGAATGAATTAGATGAAGTATGAGGTTTAAATCATGATTTCTGTTACATATGTACTAAAACTGAAAATAAATCTTCTATTTATTTTTAAATGAAAAAGACCGGAACCACCTGCTATAGAAGGTTTTTCTAGAGTTGTGTAACCTTGCACAAGGAAAAATATGTGTAGAGTAAATGAACCCGCAAAACATGAACACAATTGAGAAGAGATTCAAAGCTCTAGAGGCACAACTCTCAATGCTTTCTTGGGAACTCATCAACACCTTACCCTCTCATACCACGATGAACAGAGATGTCAAATTACTTACTCCCTCCGTTCCTTTTTATCTGTCCACTTTAGGTGGTGACACATAGATTAAGAGTGTAATTAATTATGTTGAATGTTAGAAAAGTTGAGCATGCTTTTACTATTAAACCCTTTAAACTATGTTTTATCTCTCCTCATTTATTGTTCTGATAAGGGTATTAGTTGTAAAAACATTATTTAATGCTCTTTTGAAATGCTAAATTGACAGTTAAATGTGAACAAATTATTTTTCTCAAAGTGGACAAATAAATAGGAACGGAGGAAGTACATCCCAAGGGAAGCTGGCCAAGACATGGAAGAGGTGTAGGAATCGAGCTTCAAACCTTATATGGTAGACATCTATGATGATGATGATTCCATAAACTTTGTGCTAAATCTGTTAGTAAATTTCTTTATAAGCTTCAAGACTTAGGGAGTTTCCCAACTCCCTTCACTATTAGCAATTATTGTTATATTAAGAGTAACGGGCTTTGGAGGAAAGTGACCTCTCCTTTGGTTTACTAGTTTTTTGTGTTGCAATTTTTTTACCTATACCTACAATATTTTTATCTTTACCAACAGTTTGGTTTTGTAACAAATTTCTTATAGTTAGTTCTCACGAGCTCTAAAGAAAGAAAAAATAATCGTTGGATGGACAATACATTAATGCATCTAGCTAGAAGGCGTCAAGCTTGTGAAATTAAACAAAGCACACTGACTAGGAGTGTAAGGCCCAAGTTTTAACGCTTTGGATAAGTGAATAAAATAAAAGAGTTATTTGATTAAGATAAATTTGGGAAGGAAAAAGGTTCAGGAAAAGTCCAAGAATTTATCAAAAAAACCGAAAAGAGTTATAGCACGACTAACATACGCTTAATCCTAGGTCAAAGGTATTAGTGAATAGTTAATTTACACTTTAGGACACGATGGAAACTAATTCCAAAAATCCTCAGAGAAATGTTAGAACTTCTCTTTTCCGTCCTTAAAGAATCATTTCGATGCGAAATCCTGGAAAGTACGAACGTCAAATTCCAATTCTCGGAAGTTTGCCGAAACGGAATCCCTGATAGTTCGAGAAACCTAAGATCGACAGACGATGAAGACTTTTTCTATTCGGAGCTGCAAATGAAGATTCCACCCGCGCTCTCCTATTTCTTTCGTCATTCCTAATCTTTCTTCAGAAGGAAGTTTTCTCATCCGACGATCACTGCAAAAAGTAGTTTTTCGGGATAAACCGACTTACACCGACTTATGCCGATTTTGGATCTTTTGGTTTAATTCAAAGAATCCTGTTTTGAGTTCTGGAATTCTGTCGCCAGAACCTATCTTAGAATGCGCAGAGGAACGCGCAGGAAAAATCGGAATCGCAAAAAAAATCATTTTTCCGTTTTTTTCCAAAACCTATAAATAGCTCGAAAATTAGATTTTTTGAGAAAAAACACCCATTTCCCCTCCCCAAACCCGCGAGCACCTAGAGAGAGAGAGAGAATCCGGATCTTCGTCGTTTCTTGCCCGTTTGCTTCATCGATCGTCACTAATCGAAGACCTCGAGGTAGGTAAACTATACTCTCCTTCGAATCGTCGTTTCTGTCCACTTCTCCTGCGACTTTCTGAGTTCAAAATTTTGGGGTTTTTGAAAAACTGTTCAAATCAGCTGATTTCAGCGTCTAAACTTCTTCCCTGCATGCTCCTGAGCGTGTTCTGCGGATTAGATTTTGTCAAATGTCGACGAAATGCCGCCGGGATCAAGTTCTACCCTAAATACCCATTTTTCGGCAAAGTCGCAACCTTTACGCTCTAATCTATCGACTTGGCTTAGTGCAAGTAGGATTTGTCGTCATAAACGTCGTTGTGGACGTCCCCATCCAATTTGTTTTTCAAAAATTCAATTTTGAAATTCTGAGCTAAAAATAATGACCAAACTACCCCTATATCAGTTTTCGATCCGAAAATTTTTCCGAGCCTAGAACCGTCTTAGTTACGGCTTACGTTAACCTAGGAACCAAGTTTGATCGAAGAAAAATCGACCCTCCCAATTACAGGAAGTGGCCGAGAGCTATATCAAGGGGGGGGGGGGGAGAATCCGATTTTTCGAAAACTTGTCTTAACGCGTTAGATTGTCGTACCACGGAGGTAGTAGTGTACTGTGTAACCCTAGGACTCTTTGATTGCTGAGTTTCTGACTCTTGGTGTTGATTTCTGTGATTTTTGCTTAAGGTTCGTTTGAGGAGATTCCTAGAAATCAAGGAGAAGAGCTTGAAGAACATCGTGAGGAGGAAGCTGGAAGACCCACCGGTGAGGGCTACTCTCTGAATTACTAGATAATGCTTTAGGTGTCGACAAGTTCGACTTGATTTATGTGTTATGCACTTAATTGCTAAATGCCTGAATTGTTTCTCTGGGGCTTCGGCCGACCTTGTTGAGTAATTGATGCCATGATATTGTGTGCTAAATGATTCACATGCTATGTGCTACGTGGTTAACTTAGGATGTGTTGGAATATGCTGTTTATGCTTTTGACTGAGCTGTTTTGTTTATGCTATTCCACTTGTACCTGAGATTCTGAGAAGTGAGGATTACGGGCAAGTCATGCCGAATTTTTATGAGATTTTGAGAGAGTTTTAAAGGACGAACGGAGTTCGGACCTTGTTATGTTTTAATGGATCGAGACCTTCTCAGGGAATTATTTGAGATTATGGGATTCTCTGAAAACTCTTAGGAAGTATTATAAGATTAAAATGTAAACTATTTCATCACGGAAAACTCATAAGACATTAATCAACTTCTAAATACTTTGAACAATAATAATAATCTTAGATAAGAGCTTAGAGCCGAATAATAGTTTGGGAGATATGAGAAGCGTCGTCGAGTCCAAGTTTTGAGGAACTAACAAGTTTCGAGTATGTTGATACTCTTTTCGCTCGATGAGCAGTTTAATGTTTGGCTATCTAAAGTTTAGCCGGAGACTATAAGTTTCCAAGTACTTCGGTACCTTTTCGCTCGATGAGCAGTTTATTGATTGGCTATCTAAAGTTTAGCCGGGAACCATGAGTTCCAAAGTACATTCTTCTTCTTTCGATTAATTCATTTTGTCGCAGAATCGACGTTTGCCTTAGGGTAGGCTTTTTAGAGACAATAAGTTATTTAGAACACGTGGCGACGTGTCGGGTGAGGTCGGAGACGTTGTTTGGCTAATCACTTGCAATCATGCACTCATTTTGAGGTTAATACACGGCGTGATACCGGACCTCGGTGGATTCCAAAATGGTCATAAGACCCGGATTTCCATATTTAGGACACTACGGTGGTCCTCAGTAGCAGACGGAATGGCAGACCTACGGGTTCACTGCTGATCTGACTACTTTTGTGTGGTGTAAGAGACGCCCGAGCGGAATGGTCCCACTTTGGCCGGTGTTAGGGCTGACTCGATGGTGTCCATCCTTCTTCCGGAATGCATTTTGTTACCCAGCATTGCATTTCATGCAACATACATGCTGACTTAGTTGCTGAGTGTGATTGGTAACTGTTTATCCTATTTTTTTGAGGCATGCTACTTGTTTTATGGTTCTTTATATTCATTGTGATACATGCAACCCTAGGAATCTATCCCAAAACTTATAAGCCTGAGCGGCAAGTATTTATTAACCTATAATTATATCTGGTTTTATTATTTATATAATTCTTTGGAGTTGACCCTCGCGTCTGCTGTGTGTGTTTGGGCGGACTACGCCATTTGTCAGATGAGTATGGGGGATTGGTTTACCATGGTCAGCCCCTCGGGGGGGACCAGGTACGAGATGCTTGATCAAGACGACCCAGGTGCATGGGTGGTCGATCCCGAGGGCCACCGTGCGACCTACACCGGTCGGGTCATGGAGGACCGTGTCGACCGATTCGGACGTTTGACGGAAGGGGTGATGAGGAGGCACTTAGTGAGCTTCAACATGCCTCCAGGAGTACACTGTGGACCCGGCTTGGGAGTACCTCCACCGCCACCATCCCCTTCGGATGATGAGGACCCCTCTGAGGAGCTGCCAGTAGGTGGGGCTTCGACGGAGTCCAGTCCGTCTGCTGCTGCTGTCGTTGCGGATCTCGTTCCGGGCCCCGAGCCCGAGAGGCCAGTGCAGGAGCGCATTAGGGTGGACAGAGAGGGCAGTGTTGAGTATGTCGACTTAGTCGTCCTGGATGCAGATTCGGATGACGACCGCGCTAGCGCGTAGGATCGAGTGCTAGTGTGGGCTCCTCGGGTAGGGAATAGTGTAGGAGTAGTGTCGATGCTCTGACCGTCATGCTTCAGTTTTGGGGACAGGGTAGTTTCCTACCGGTAGCTTTTTGTGTGGTTTCCTATGGGGATCACAGAGAGCTGGTTGGATTTTTAGGGGGTCTTTTCTTAGGCCGCTGGGCCAACTTGTTCTCAGATTTTGAGGTTTAGTGTTGCGGACACAGTATTTTTACCTTGGACTATACATATTGCCTTCGGGCGTTACTCTTTTTCTGTCACCCGTCACTGGAGGTTACTCGTGACGTGGTAGTGTTTAGCGAGGCATGTATATATAATTGTATAGTAGTTCCTTTTATCTTTTGTTGGGGAGTTTATTGCTTTCTGTCTTTAGTTATATTGTCGAAAAAAAATAATTCACGTTTTTTTCCGCTTAAGTATTTTCTTTTGGTTACTAAAGTGACGCCACCGAAATCGGGGTGTTACAAGGAGGCAACCTACTAAATAGTGCTTCTAAAACCAATTTTTATCTGCTTTAATAATAAATGTGAAAATGCTATAATAAGAAAAAAAAAAAAAGATAAACAATGTGATAAATCTAAATTGTCGTATTGTTTGGTGCTTAAAAATGAGATTGAAAAGAATTATTTTCTCCTTTTCCATTTTAGGTGCATCGTCCCATCCTCCTTAAAGGCTTAAACTATGCCCCCCCATTGTTTTAATTACTACTCATTGGTCGATATAACTAATGGTGTGAGGTATCAGTGGTGTGGGCAATTTTGGTGTGACCGAATTTATTTCACCTTGTCCATTTTTTCATTTGATCATAAATCTGAGTGTAGATAACTTAGGATAGGAAGATATAATTTCTTGGTGGATGAATATTCAAGAACTTATAATAACAATGCCGGTTTTGGAGAGTTTCTGTTGTGAGTTCACACGTCAACGTCCATCACACTTAATAGATCCTGGATTCACTGTTCCATGGAGTTTCCGAACAATTTAAATAATGGGCCATTCTTGATGTATACATCAAATTCTTGTAACGTAAATTGAAACGACAGCTAAATTAAGAAAATTACTAAAACATGCATGAATGAAAAGAAAACAGAGTTTCTTTAAAAAAAAAAACAGAAAGCAATAAATATTAGAAATGTTTAGAGTTTATTTAATTTGATGATTAATGAATGAACTAAAAGTATTTTAGGTTGAACCGGTTACAAAATGTAAAATAACATAAAAATGACATACTTATGAAAAGGTTATGTAAAAAAGGGGAATTGGGTTTGGGGCCTCCTTATGGGGCTCCGCGCCCCACTTAAAGTGGGAAAATTACTGGAAAGCCCCCATTTAATAGAATACGGAAATTTATCTTCCGTATTGAATACGGAATTTAAGTTTCCGTATTTTATTAGTATGTAAACGACAGAGGGTTTTTTCAAACCCATTTCAGTGCTCTCTTCCAACCTTATCGTTTTTCCTCTTTAATCTTCGATCTCCGACGCTCTCCTCGCTTCAATCATCATCTGGAAAGGGTTCCATCATCTCCATCAAAGCTATTCATCAAACCCATTCTCCCCATTCATTGCATTGAAACCTAGAGGTAAGTAAGTTTGGATTTTCACCATTTAACTTGAAATTATGTGAATCTTTCAACCCTAGGGTAGTCAATTGATGCTTACATAGAGGTTATGTTGGCTGAAATGGTATAAATTGGCTTTGGGGCGAGTTCCGATTCAGCAATGGCGTTAATGGAGGTTCTGGTTCAATACATAAAATGATTGTCCGTATTCGATATGGAACATCATTTTCCGTATTCGATATGAAACTTCATTTTCCGTATTTTGGGTCTGTTTAGTCTTTAAGCAAAAATCTAATTAGCTTGATTAATTTAGAAAATGTTTTTAAATTGATAATTAAGATAGTGAATTATATAGTGAATTTATAGATAATTTATTTAGTGAATTTATTTAGAGATTTAATTGAGAGATTTAATAATTGAGAGACTATAATTTATTTAGTGAATTTATTTAGAGATTTAATTGAGAGATTTAATAATTGAGAGACTATAATTTATTTAGTGAATTTATTTAGAGATTTAATTGAGAGATTTAATAATTGAGAGACTATAATTTATTTAGTGAATTTATTTAGAGATTTTATTGAGAGATCTAATAATTGAGAGACTATAAAATTAATTGATGTTAATGCTATTAAATTTGTTTGCTCTGAATATATAGTGAGAATGAAGAACAGAAAGAGGTCTCGAGCTAGTGATGATGTGGGGGCTACTGAGGATAGACACCGGCGCTTACATGCTTCTAGCCGGCGCGACGATCATGCTGCAACCACTCAGGCGGTGGAGGCTTCAGCTCCAGTTGATACTATGCAGTCGCTCATGGTAGAGTCTTCGACTCCAGTTGCCATTGTGCAGTCTACCATAGGAGAGTCTTCAGCTCCAGCTATGGATGCGACTGTGCTGGATCCCGTGGTTGACCCTACTGATCAAGTTCCTACTCCGCCGTCTCCCATGGTTGAGTTATCTCCCCATGAGTCATCAGGCGAGGAATCATCAGGCGAGGAGTCATCCGGCGAGGAGTCATCCGACGAGGATAGTATTCCTCCTCCTGATGTTGATGTCTGTAACACCCCAATTTCTCAACTGAGGAGTCACATTAGTAACCTAACAAAGTCTAAGGACCAATCTGCAATCCCTAAAAACCAAGGGAATTTTTTCTGTAAAACAACTAAACACTTCGGCTAAAAGGTTGGAAACATACCATAACTTTATTTAGATAACTTGTTTCCCGATATACAGTAATAATAGTTTACAATACCATAAGTAAGGTTCAGAATAAACATGCGCACTTTAACAGTGGCGGAAGCAAGACTTTAATAACAGAGTTCTCATAAAGTAAAAGAGACTCCAACATAATCCACAAGAAGAGAAGCAAAGCTGCTTCTCATACCTCTACTCCACCACTTACAACTCGATCTCCAACTCGAGTAGCTATGCCTCGGCGGAAGGATCTCCATCGCCTAATAGCGTTAAGCGCCCAAACAACAAGTAGCAAATAGAAAGGGTTAACTCCATGCAATTACCATGTATAAAAGAGAAAAATCATGCTGTTCGAATTTAATTACCTGGCATGGTAAATAACTAGCAACATAACTCAACTCATATATCAACAACTTAAACATAAATCGGACTCAGATAATAATAACCTCAACAATGTAACATCAAATCAGATATCAATAAACCAATACGAAAATCCAACAACATAGGGTCAGGTGTTAGTTCCCTATAATGCAACTATATGCTGCTAACAAAATGGATCGATCAATATCGTCTCTCAAGACGGGACAATGATAGGACACACCTCCTCATCGCCACTTATAACGTCATACATGACGGGACAATCATAGGACACACCTCCTAATCGCCACTTAACGTCACACAAGACGGGACAATCATAGGACACACCTCCTGATCGCCACTTAGCATCTCGCAAGATGGGACAATGATAGGACACACCTCCTCATCGCCACTTGACTCAAGCCCTATATGCCAAGTCAGACAATAACAAAGCCCACCCAAGGACCAATCCAAAGTAACCACATGTTCCATCCACTAGGAAGCAGTAACGACAGAAACCAGTAAACGGCCGAAGCCTCTCAGAAAACATTTTCCAAATTCAGCATAATAATCATAATCATCTGCCAATCAATATAAACATCTTCATCTCAAACACAGGCAGTGCGATAAAAGCATGCAAGACTCAAAGACGCTCTAAAACCGAGTTACCCTTACCTTCGTGAGTAGAAGTTGGGCATGGAAATTGCGAACCTAGAACAAAGAAAACACAATCATCAACACAAGCTTCACTAGGAGCAACACGATCTACTAATACTAATCGAAATCGTAAAGAAAGCCTCTAAAGCTTCAGAGTTCCTATTTAGGCACAAATTGACAACGGAGACTTCGTTCGCTAAAACGAGCATAACTCGAGCTACAGAACTCAGAATGACACGAAACCGGCGCCAAAATTTCGACAATTGAAAGAGCTACGCAATGGCTCAGGTCATAGAGACCCAAAAATTATTTTTGGACACGGTACCCAAGCAATTAGGTTTCGGCCACTATGGAAAATAGGGTTTTCGAACTTTTTCTTCGATCTAAATCAATTCACAAGATAGTTTTAGGGTAAAACTAAGGCAAAGAAATTGTCGGAACAATTTTCGGACAATCGGGTCGAAATACGACTATCCAGGGGCATTTTGGTCCAAAATAAAGGCTCAAAACTTCAAAGTTATCAGTTCGGAAAACAAATTTGACAGCAACGATCCTCATGATATCCGTGACAACAAATCCTAAAGGCACGAAGTCAGATTAAGTCTTTTCGACAATAAAGTTTCGAAATGTGAGACAAAAAGAGTTTTGAGTCAATTTTTCAGATCCTGGACAACTGAATCGCAATCAGAGTTTACTGACAGAGGTTTTAGACTCAGGGGAACATAAGGAACATAACCCAAGCGAGAAATCAGAGAAATCGGACAATTTTAGAAAAAGCTCAAAACTTAGAGCACAGAAACGACTTCAGAAACTCAGCAGAAACAGAAATCAGAGGCAGGATTCATGATAGTTACCTCGATACCTAGAAGTAGGGACGAACTGCACGAAGATTGGTCAAGTTTTCGCGGAAATCTCCTCCCCCCTTGCTCCCCACGAAATCAGCCACAAATGGAAAGAAAATGAGAGGATTTTGCTTTTTCGCGCTATTTATAGGCGGGTGAAATCGCGGGAAAATGAAAATTTCGCGATTCCGATTTTTGCAGCACGATCACCGAGAAATTCTAAGAGAGATTCTGGCGTCAGAATTCCAGAACTCAAAACAAATATCTAGGATTTGGGAAAAACGATATCGAAAAACTCAAAAGCGGTGTCGGTTAATCTGCCCCGAAAAACTACTTTTTGCTGTGATGCTCAAACGATAAAACTTCCAACTGAAGAAAGATTGGAAACGTCGAAACAAGTCTGGCAACATGGACGGAATCTTCGTTAGAAGTCCCGAATAGAAAAAGTCTTCATCCATTGCTCGAAAATAGGGTTTCGAAGCAAAGAAATTAGCGTCGGCGGACATCCGGAAAGTGAAACCTATCGTGCGTACAGTCCAGAGTTCCGAAATGAAACGCTGGTCGAAGGAAAAATAAAGAAAATCTTTAAATTTTCCAAGGATTCGAAATCTCACTTAAAACGTTGCTCTAAAGCGAAATTAGCCTATTCTGGACACGCTTGCCATAAGGCGGGTGTGCAGACGACTCGCTCTAATTCCTAAAATGACTACGCAACATTCCTCAAGCAATTCCTGAACTTTCTTCTTCATTAATCTTTCTCAAATATCAAACTCCTGTCACGCTTACACTGATTCTACGCGTGAGTCGGAAATTAGCTTGTTCTGAAAATCCAGGTCTTACAATACTACCCCCCAAAAAGAAAGTTTCGTCCTCGAAACTTAAGGCTCAGTGAAGAGTTCCGGATACTGTTCCTTCATCCTCTCTTCTAGTTCCCAAGTAGCATCGCCCGTGACTTGGTTCCAAATCACTTTTACCAGAGGAACCTGCGTGTTCCTCAACTGCTTGATCCTACGTTCCTCAATCCTCATTGGTGCCACTTCAAAAGACAAGTTGTCTCTAAGCTGAATATCATCTTCCTTGATGATGTGAGAGGGATCAGGAATATACTTCCTTAATTGTGACACGTGTAGCACATCATGAATCTTGGAAAGAAAAGGTGGCAACGCAATCCGATAAGCTACTTTACCTACTCGCTCGATAATCTGATACGGTCCAATGAACTTCGGTGTCAGCTTCCTCGACTTTATCGCTCTTCCCACTCCGGTAGTTGGTGTCACGCGAAGAAACCCATGGTCTCCCGCCTCAAACTCTAACTCTCTCTCCGTCGTGTGTCAGCATAACTCTTCTGTCGACTCTGTGACGTCCTCATCTTCTCTTGTATTTGCTTCACTTTCTCAGTAGTTTGTTGTACTAATTCAGGTCCAACGAGAAGATGTTCGCCATCTTGAAACCAACATAAAGGAGTTCTACATCTCCTCCCATACAAAGCCTCATAAGGTGCCATTCCAATACTAGCATGAAAACTGTTGTTATAAGTAAACTCGATCAACGGCAACAGCTCATCCCAGCTTTCTTGACTATCCAGAACACAGGCTCGCAGCAAGTCTTCCAATGACTGTATTGTCCTCTCTGTCTGTCCATCCGTCTGAGGGTGATAGGCAGAGCTCAACCTCAACTTCGTCCCAAGCGCCTCGTGCAACGCCTTCCAGAAATGCGAAGTAAACTTCGGATCTCTGTCAGAAACAATACTCGATGGTACTCCATGAAGTCGTACAATCTCAGCGACATACACTTTTGCAAGTGCCTCCACATTGAACGTGGTCTTCACCGGTATGAAATGTGCTGACTTCGTCAAACGGTCCACAATGACCCAAATGGAATCAAATCTCTTCCTCGTAGCTGGCAAAGCTACCACGAAATCCATAGAGATACTGTCCCACTTCCACTCCGGCACATCAAGTGACTGTAACATACCCGCAGGCTTTTGATGTTCTATCTTCGCCTTCTGACATGTCAGACATGCCGCCACAAACTCTGCTACATTCTTCTTCATTCCTGGCCACCAAAAATTCAACTTTAGATCTTGATACATCTTTGTCGATCCCGGATGAATACTCAATCTGCTCTTGTGACCTTCGTCAAGAATCATCCTTCTCAATTCCATGTCCAATGGTACGCAGACACGTCCTTTGCAACGCAGAATGTTGTCGGTTCCTACCTCAAAATCCGGCGCTTTTCCCAAAATGATCAAGTTCCGTTTCTCGATCAGCTCCTCATCTAACAGTTGTTTCACCTTGATCTCGTTCAGAAAATCACTAGTGATCGTCACCATCCCAAAGCTCAATTTTCCAGGTGTCACTTGCATACCCAAACTGAGGTCGCGAAAAGTCTCGATAAGTTCCAATTCCTTAATCATCAACGATGAAACATGAATTGTCTGGCGACTCAGTGCGTCTGCTACAACATTTGCTTTTCCTGGGTGGTACAACAAAGTGAAATCATAGTCCTTGATGAATTCCACCCAACGCCTTTGTCTCATATTCAGATCCTTCTGATCGAACAGGTACTTCAAGCTCTTATGATCACTAAAAACAGTGAAAGTGCTCCCATAAAGATAGTGCCTCCAAATCTTGAGCGCAAATACCACAGCCGCTAACTCCAAATCGTGCGTAGGATAGTTCCGTTCATGTATCTTCAATTGCCTTGAAGAATAAGCCACAGCCTTTCGGTGTTGCATCAACACACAACCCAAACCTTGGTACGAAGCATCGCAGTATACCTCGTAGGGTTCCTTCTCTTGTGGTAATGTCAGAACTGGCGCGGTCGTCAAACGCTTCTTCATATCTTGGAAACTCTGTTCACAATCCTCTGTCCAAGCAAAAGGTTGGTTCTTCCGGGTGAGTTTCGTCAATGGTCCTGCAATCTTAGCAAAACCTTCGATGAATCGTCGGTAATATCCAGCTAAACCGATGAAACTCCTTATATCTGTCACAGTCTTAGGACGCTCCCATGCAAGTACCGCTTCAACTTTACTGGGATCCACAGCAATGCCCTCCTTTGAGATGACATGCCCTAAAAACTTTACTTCTTCGAGCCAAAATTCACACTTTGTCGCGTTAGCATACAATACCTTCTCCCGAAGAACTTGTAAAACTTGTCGCAGATGCTCCTCGTGTTCTTCACGATTCCTTGAGTAGATCAAGATGTCGTCGATGAACACCACAACAAAGCGATCCAAGAATGGATGAAAGATCCTATTCATGTAGTCCATGAATACAGCTGGTGCATTCGTAACTCCAAACGGCATCACCAAGTACTCATAGTGCCCATAGCGTGTCCTAAACGCCGTCTTTTGAATATCCTCATCCTTGACTCTAATCTGGTGATATCCCGATCTCAGGTCAATCTTCGAGAAAATAGCAGCACCCTTCAACTGATCCATCAAATCGTCAATCCTTGGCAACGGATAACGGTTCTTTATCGTGACTTTGTTCAACTGTCGATAATCCACACAAAGTCGCGATCTTCCGTCTTTCTTCTTCACAAGCAGCACTGGCGCTCCCCACGGAGAAACGCTAGGTCGGATAAACCCCTTCTTGGTTAAATCTTCGAGTTGACTCTTCAGCTCAGTCAGTTCTGCCGGTGCCATACGATACGGTGCGATTGATATAGGTCCAGTGCCTGGGACTATATCAATTGTGAACTCCATATCTCTGACCGGAGGTATTCCAGGTACGTCTTCGGGGAACACATCCTCGAAATCTTGCACAACAGCAATTCCGTGTACTCCATTCTCCTTAGCTTCCACCACGGTTGTAGACATGAGAGAACTCAAAGCTCCTTTCCTCAAAGAAAGCTTTGAAAAGTACGAGTTCAGGAACTCAGCGAGTCCAGCATCGGGAAAGATAACTACCTTATTGGCGCAATCAAGAAGAACATGATGGTGGGACAACCAATACATGCCTATGATCACATCCAATCCCTAGAGGGGTAAGCAGGTCAAGTTAGCTACAACGTTCTCTACCTAATACATGTTGTTCGATAATAACTAACTATGTATATACTTATATCAGATGTATAATTAACAATAACTAGCATAAGGTTATTCACTTACGAATAACCTTCAAAAATAATCTATATAAACAGTAATCAAGCACACTCTTCCTCCGATTGACACCCCATCAATCGGTCTCAGAGTTCAAACATCTTAAGCAGGCACTCTACCCAAAAGCTCTGGTTTTCTAGACCAAAGCTCTGATACCACAATTGTAACACCCCAATTTCTCAACTGAGGAGTCACATTAGTAACCTAACAAAGTCTAAGGACCAATCTGCAATCCCTAAAAACCAAGGGAATTTTTTCTGTAAAACAACTAAACACTTCGGCTAAAAGGTTGGAAACATACCATAACTTTATTTAGATAACTTGTTTCCCGATATACAGTAATAATAGTTTACAATACCATAAGTAAGGTTCAGAATAAACATGCGCACTTTAACAGTGGCGGAAGCAAGACTTTAATAACAGAGTTCTCATAAAGTAAAAGAGACTCCAACATAATCCACAAGAAGAGAAGCAAAGCTGCTTCTCATACCTCTACTCCACCACTTACAACTCGATCTCCAACTCGAGTAGCTATGCCTCGGCGGAAGGATCTCCATCGCCTAATAGCGTTAAGCGCCCAAACAACAAGTAGCAAATAGAAAGGGTTAACTCCATGCAATTACCATGTATAAAAGAGAAAAATCATGCTGTTCGAATTTAATTACCTGGCATGGTAAATAACTAGCAACATAACTCAACTCATATATCAACAACTTAAACATAAATCGGACTCAGATAATAATAACCTCAACAATGTAACATCAAATCAGATATCAATAAACCAATACGAAAATCCAACAACATAGGGTCAGGTGTTAGTTCCCTATAATGCAACTATATGCTGCTAACAAAATGGATCGATCAATATCGTCTCTCAAGACGGGACAATGATAGGACACACCTCCTCATCGCCACTTATAACGTCATACATGACGGGACAATCATAGGACACACCTCCTAATCGCCACTTAACGTCACACAAGACGGGACAATCATAGGACACACCTCCTGATCGCCACTTAGCATCTCGCAAGATGGGACAATGATAGGACACACCTCCTCATCGCCACTTGACTCAAGCCCTATATGCCAAGTCAGACAATAACAAAGCCCACCCAAGGACCAATCCAAAGTAACCACATGTTCCATCCACTAGGAAGCAGTAACGACAGAAACCAGTAAACGGCCGAAGCCTCTCAGAAAACATTTTCCAAATTCAGCATAATAATCATAATCATCTGCCAATCAATATAAACATCTTCATCTCAAACACAGGCAGTGCGATAAAAGCATGCAAGACTCAAAGACGCTCTAAAACCGAGTTACCCTTACCTTCGTGAGTAGAAGTTGGGCATGGAAATTGCGAACCTAGAACAAAGAAAACACAATCATCAACACAAGCTTCACTAGGAGCAACACGATCTACTAATACTAATCGAAATCGTAAAGAAAGCCTCTAAAGCTTCAGAGTTCCTATTTAGGCACAAATTGACAACGGAGACTTCGTTCGCTAAAACGAGCATAACTCGAGCTACAGAACTCAGAATGACACGAAACCGGCGCCAAAATTTCGACAATTGAAAGAGCTACGCAATGGCTCAGGTCATAGAGACCCAAAAATTATTTTTGGACACGGTACCCAAGCAATTAGGTTTCGGCCACTATGGAAAATAGGGTTTTCGAACTTTTTCTTCGATCTAAATCAATTCACAAGATAGTTTTAGGGTAAAACTAAGGCAAAGAAATTGTCGGAACAATTTTCGGACAATCGGGTCGAAATACGACTATCCAGGGGCATTTTGGTCCAAAATAAAGGCTCAAAACTTCAAAGTTATCAGTTCGGAAAACAAATTTGACAGCAACGATCCTCATGATATCCGTGACAACAAATCCTAAAGGCACGAAGTCAGATTAAGTCTTTTCGACAATAAAGTTTCGAAATGTGAGACAAAAAGAGTTTTGAGTCAATTTTTCAGATCCTGGACAACTGAATCGCAATCAGAGTTTACTGACAGAGGTTTTAGACTCAGGGGAACATAAGGAACATAACCCAAGCGAGAAATCAGAGAAATCGGACAATTTTAGAAAAAGCTCAAAACTTAGAGCACAGAAACGACTTCAGAAACTCAGCAGAAACAGAAATCAGAGGCAGGATTCATGATAGTTACCTCGATACCTAGAAGTAGGGACGAACTGCACGAAGATTGGTCAAGTTTTCGCGGAAATCTCCTCCCCCCTTGCTCCCCACGAAATCAGCCACAAATGGAAAGAAAATGAGAGGATTTTGCTTTTTCGCGCTATTTATAGGCGGGTGAAATCGCGGGAAAATGAAAATTTCGCGATTCCGATTTTTGCAGCACGATCACCGAGAAATTCTAAGAGAGATTCTGGCGTCAGAATTCCAGAACTCAAAACAAATATCTAGGATTTGGGAAAAACGATATCGAAAAACTCAAAAGCGGTGTCGGTTAATCTGCCCCGAAAAACTACTTTTTGCTGTGATGCTCAAACGATAAAACTTCCAACTGAAGAAAGATTGGAAACGTCGAAACAAGTCTGGCAACATGGACGGAATCTTCGTTAGAAGTCCCGAATAGAAAAAGTCTTCATCCATTGCTCGAAAATAGGGTTTCGAAGCAAAGAAATTAGCGTCGGCGGACATCCGGAAAGTGAAACCTATCGTGCGTACAGTCCAGAGTTCCGAAATGAAACGCTGGTCGAAGGAAAAATAAAGAAAATCTTTAAATTTTCCAAGGATTCGAAATCTCACTTAAAACGTTGCTCTAAAGCGAAATTAGCCTATTCTGGACACGCTTGCCATAAGGCGGGTGTGCAGACGACTCGCTCTAATTCCTAAAATGACTACGCAACATTCCTCAAGCAATTCCTGAACTTTCTTCTTCATTAATCTTTCTCAAATATCAAACTCCTGTCACGCTTACACTGATTCTACGCGTGAGTCGGAAATTAGCTTGTTCTGAAAATCCAGGTCTTACAATGTCGTGCCAGAGGAGGGGGCACATGGTGGCGAGGAGGACCTGATCCAGAGGTTGCCGCCGTTTCCGGAGGGGGGGGGCTGTTGAGCTGTCGCTTCTCACGCATTATGCTGATCACAAGGCTCCCTGGACGTGGCATGCACTCCTACGCACAAACGATCGGTATGAGGACCGTCGACACTTGAAGGTGGCCACAGCTGGGAGAAGGTATGGAACCTTGCTTGTGATGGTGATTCAGACAGTCATAGGCGGGTTCGAGAGTTGATTGAGCAGACGGGTCTTCATCAGCTACCCTGGTGCGGCTACCCGGAGACAGATGCAGGCCTCATTTTGGCCCTTGTGGAGCGATGGCATGAGGAGACTAGTAGCTTCCACATGCCGTTCGGGGAGATGACTATCACCCTGGACGACGTGTCGGCTCTTCTCCATCTCCCCATGGGGTCGAGGTTCTATATGCCTGGGAGGGGGGAGGGACAAGTGTGCAGCGCTCTGCGCTGAGCTGATGGGAGGATCTGCTGCTCGTTATCATGCTGAGTTTGATACGAACATGAGCCAGACTATTCGCTTTGGGGTCTTGAAGACGCTGTATGATGATGCGTTGGAGGGTATGTCTTGATTATTACTTGATTAAATTGTATCTATTGTTATTGTATTATTATAAACTGTTAACTCAATTCATTTCATTGTAGATCACCGATACGAGGATGCTGCGCGGATTTGGCCGGTGAACCAGCTAGGCGCGACGCTCTTTGCTAGCAAGAGCGGAGGCTACCACACAACCGTGTACTGGATAGGGATGTTGCAGGATCTTGGTCGAGTGTCCGAGTACGCGTGGGGCGCGATTGCGCTTTCTACGTTGTACGACCAGCTTGGTCGAGCGTCCAGGAGGGGGACGGCACAGATGGGAGGTTTCAGCTCGCTCCTGCTAGGATGGGCCTACGAGTACCTTTCTGACCGCGTCATTATCCGGAGGGCGGATCCGGACTACTCGCAGGACCAGCCTAGGGCAAGGCGGTGGGTTACGTCCCGGGTCGGGCATGCAGGCCTCGATGAGAGGCGAGTCATGCTCGATGAGCTGACGGTGGATGACATTATATGGACCCCATTTGAGGACCATCAGGCTCATCGACCACGGGATCCGAGGGCCATGTATTCTGGCTACATCCGAACGTCATTTGGCCGTGCTGTTCGACGACATCTACCAGAGAGGGTTCTGCGCCAGTTTGGCTACATACAGGATGTCCCTCGACACCCCTCTGAGATCCAGACGATTGGGTCCCTTGCTGAGACCGCAGATGCTGCCTATGCTGACTTTGTGCCGCACCTGCGCCCTCAGGGGATCCCTGCTACTTATTCGGGAGAGGCTGTGGAGGATTACATGAGGTGGTATAGCGGTGTGTCCCATCGGTTCATCATCCCTGATGATAGGAGGGATGAGCTCAGTGCTGTGGTAAGTTTGAATTTTATTTTTCCATTCAATTGTGATTTTTGTTCATGATATTTTATTTGTACCTAAACATGTATTGTACATTATTTTTGCAGACGGTTGTGCGTCGGGCCGTGGACTTGTTGGAGCAGTCATTGGAGGTGCCAGACGCTCTTGCAGTGGGCACGCATGCCCGATCCCTCACTGAGAGGGCGCTGGATCTTATTAGATCCAGTTCCTTCATTGGTACCCAGGGAGTAGCCTTTGCTGCTGTCCGAGGAGTTGGAGCTCCGGGAGGCAGAGGTCGTGGAGGCAAAGCGCGTGGAGGCAGAGCCCGTGGAGATGGTGCCTGTGGAGGCAGAGCTCGTGGACCTAGAGGTCGTAGGGGGGCCGGTAGGGGTCGGGTCGAGTGATTGACTGCATATTTGACTCTCTTTTTGTATATTTTTTTTATTTTTTTATATTATGACATGTGTCTCTTTGTATTATGACTCTCTTTATATTAATCAGACTTTCTATTTTCACTCATTATATTTAGACTCTTATATTGAAAAAAACCTGTTTAACTACACCGTAAATAATCAAAGGCAGGAAAAGTAACATAAATAATCCATGACAAGCAGTTCAAAGGGTACACGAAATTATTCAGAAGCAACACGTAAACAAAATTAATCCTCAGTGATATCGATGAAGTCGTGGGGTCCGCAATCCTGTGGAATTACACTTTCAAAACAATGCAAAAATTTGTTCAAAGAATACCTGATCAGTTGCAAATAAATGCGAGGCATCTATACTTATACACGGGGGTACAAATGCTGGTGGTGGCACCTCTGTAGTGGCCTCTTCAGGTTGACCATTGTGCAATCCAACTTCAATCAATTGTGATTCACGGAAGAAAAATGATTCTGTCATCCCTGCAAGAGAATACGGAACATTATTATCAATATTGAATACGGAACTTTATAATCCATATCGAATACGGAAATTGATAATCCGTATTGAATATGGAATATAAATGTCCGTATTCACTACGGAAATTTATATTCCGTATTTTATCGCGTCTCAGAACTTCAAAACATCATCCTTCTAACTACTTAAACTACTTAATCTAACTACTTAAACTACTTAATCTAACCACTTCAACTACTTAAAATTACAACATAACAACAAACAAACAACAACACTTACCTCAAATGCTATCTTGTTGCATCCAATGGTGGAGAGCTTGGCCAATGAAGGAGTTGGTGGTGGTGGTAGGAAGAATGAAAGTGAGGTAGGAGAGGGTGAGAGAGAGGGTGGTCTGGAGGCATTGAGGGGTTAAGGGGGCTGGTGAGGGGTTGGTGACGGAGGAGTAATGGTGAAGGGGTTGGTGGAGGGAGGAGTAATGGTGGAAAAGGTGATGTGTGTCAGAGATAGAATACGGAATTTTAACTTCCGTATTCTATTTTAGTGAATACGGAAATTAAAAATCCGTAGGGCAGTTTTGGGTTTAAAAAAAAAAGGGTGGGGCGCGGAGCCCCATAGGAGGGGCCCCAAACCCAATTCTCGTAAAAAAGGGGTAAATAGCTAATTTGGTCCCTGAAAGTGTCAACCGACTTCAACTACGTCCCTAAACTTTCAAAATGACGCCTGTGGTCCCTAGATGTGCCAAATCTCTCTCATTAGTAGTCCCTAGGTTAAAAAAAACTAACACCGTTAACGGAAGTGTGAATTTGAAGCTTGTGTGACATTTGACTGTTGGAAAAGTTTTAAAAGCTTCAATTTAGTCCTTGAATCTGAAAAAAATTCTTTCTCTCCCCAATCTTCCTCTATCTCTCCCCACCACCATCTCTATCTTCTTCATCCTTCTTCTTCTTCTTCTTCCCACCCTCATCCCCTCCTTCTCACGCTCTCCCTCGTGAAGACTAAACCAGAGACAAGCAGCGTGTAAAAAGCAAAATTGACAACATGGGTATCTTAAAAATGGAAACCTTAACCACCAGCGAAGTGAGATTGTGGTGCTGAGTAACACAGATGAAAAATCAAGGAGAACTCGTAAAGCTATAAACCCTAAACACAAAAACAGGAGGAATTAAGAGAATTGAAAGAGGGGTATACACAGTAATGAGACAAAGTCGAGTCGACACACCCACATAGACATAGTCTTCTTCCATCCCCATTCATAAATAAAAGCAAACCCCTTTCCAATTGAAAGTGCTTTTTTCACTTTCAATTTTTCTATATTTGTTTCTCCAATTTTGTCACTGAGGTTTAAGATCAGAGAGAATTAGAGTGTTCTATTCATGGAAACTTACTTGCAATTCATTGTTTCTTGCTTTCAGTTGAACACTGGATTTCATTGCAATTTTCCCCTTTCAAGTTGGTGATGATGTTTGCCTCTTGGAACCCATGGCAGTGTCTTTGTGAAAATCTTGTTCTTTCAGGTGATTTCTATAATCTAATCTCTCACACGCATTTTCACAAACACTTGGAACACCTGTAATTTCCGGGATTTTCTCTGTTTTGGTTTCATTGTGGCAAGCATAGAAGTAAGAGATCTAGAGTAATACTTGGTGACAACAACAAGCTCTAATCATGTCAGATTCTAGTTCTTCAACATCTCCTACAGGAAAGCACAAGAAATCTAGTACTGTCTAAACCAATTCTGAATTGTTGTGTTTGAATTGCTGGGTGTTGTACTGCCGGTAGGTGCGTGGGTAGAAAGTGGCAGAGTTGAGTTAGTGTGGTGGTTTCCCCTATTTTTGGCTTCTGCGTATTTTGATTTGGGATTTGTCCTTTTATATTTCTGGGTTGTGATGCCCCTAGCTTTACCATTTTATATATTATTTCCGGGTTGTGTATTCATGCTGCAAACTGGTTATTTTTCTCTTTCTGAAATTTTAGAGTGAATTTTGGGTATGTATTTTCTTAGTTTTTAGATGTAGATATGTGAAGAAGATGAAGATCTAATATGTTTGTTGAAGGAAATTTTTGTTTTTCTTAGTTTTTCAAGATTCAAATGAAGATGTTGAAGAAGATGAATAATGGATGAAGGTTGCAGGGATTTCATTTTTTAATTTTTAGTTTATTTTTTTCCCAGAGATGAATGACTAAATTGAAGCCTTTCAAAAGTTCATACAAAAAAAAAATTCATGTCAACATTCCGTTAATGGCGTCAGCTTTTTTGTAACCCAGGGACGGTTCATGAGAGAGATTTGCACATCCAGGGACCACGGGTGTTATTTTGAAAGTTTAGAGACGAAGTTGAAGACGGTGGACACATTTAGGGACGAACTTGGCTATTTACCCTGTAAAAAAGGCTTGTTGCTAGCCAGCCTTAGAGCATGGTTTTCGAAGACTTATGGTAGAGTCTGACTCTGAGATTGTAATTCGTGCTGTGAATGGACAAGTTCCCCATAATTCATATATGTCTCCTCTTGTTGCTGCGATCAAGCGTTTGATTCCAGAGTTTGATGTTATTTTCTTTGGTCATGTATATAGGAATGCTAATTATAACGTTGCTCATTGTCTAGCTAAATATATACTCTGATTCTCATGGGGATATGATCTGGACTGAGAGGTTTCCTATTTATTTTAATGTTTGTATTCAGGCGGATATTCTACCAATCTTATTTGAATGAATCATGAACATTTGATTTATTCTAAATTATTTATCTTCGTAAAATCATGAACATTTGATTTTAAATCACATTTTTAATAATTATTGTTGCGTTTCAAACTCGTTATGGAGTAAGCCCACCCTACCGCAAAAGGAATATAGAGATGAAATTTCAGTAATCTTACATAAAAAACTAAGGCATTAATACTAATTTTAAGAGGTGTCCTTGTTGTTTAGGCGAATCAAACTTTTGGTTGAAAAGTGGTTTGTAAGCATAAGAAAATTCTAAAGAAAATAAGAAAATAAATTTAAGAAGGAAGAAATAAAATAATGAAGGCCATAATGTTTACTAAGGTATAATTGATTAAGATCCCCTTAATTTTATTCTAGTTAATAATTTCTATGATTGTCGTCCCCAAATGATAACTCGTGTGATAAGAGTCAGTGAATATATGAGTTGGGAATGGGAGGTCAACAAATCAACTTTAGAGGATTGTAGTTTATCTTTGTGATGTTAAAAAAATTCCTATGATTACCAACTCTACCTCTTAATTAAGTTGTTAACTAGTTTGGTCATACTAATTAACCATCCTCCCCACAATCCATTCTCTAAGTTATCTTGTCGAAGTGTTAGAGTTGAGAAGACATTCATGAAGTTCAAATCCATCAAAATTAAATTAATGAACCAAATTGAAAATATAAGAAAACCTAAGCGTTATACCCCATAGTCCATATATAGGTGAAATGAACGATTTCCCTTATATCTGATTCTCTTAGATCAAAATTAACACCGCATTGTTAAGCAATGCTAATCACTAATGGCATACTGCAGTTGATTAGGCGCATGATTAAAGAAAAAAACAGATAAGCAATACCAACCAAAGTTAGAAAACGAGATGGTAGAATTAAAATTGGGATTCACATCATCAATCACACTATAACCTCAAAAGAAGATGTTTAGCCACTCATCGTATATGCGAAGAACATAAATAAAATATTAATCACAACAAACATGTTAGGCAAAGGAAGAGAGGTAAATCAGGGGTGTCCCCACCCTCGATTTGCCTCTCCACCCTTGGTATGCCTATGAGGTGTTCATCCTCATTCCCCGGCCCTGCCTTGAGTCGTCGACAACATCCACCGAATTTGAGGTATCTTTTGTGGGTCCCTAGTTAGAGAGTACTAGAATTGTGAAATAGATTTTGAGGTATCTTCGTGGTATTACTAGTTTGAGACATCATCGTGGTATTACTAGTTTGAGGCTTTGTTTTGGAGGAAATAAGCTTACCTTTGTGAGCTATTGATTTTGGTATGGATGGAGGCATTCATTCTATGAAGTCTAATTTAGACTACTTGATTAAGATTGTAGGGGAGCTGTGGCATGACAATCTCGATTGCCAAGGAGTGTTTTGTACTGCCAATTATTGAGGCTGAATTCATTGCCACTGCAAAAGCTTGCAAGGAACTTCTTTAGGTGAAGAAATTCTTGGAGGACTATGGTTGTATCCAAGATAAATAATTGTTAATTTTTGATAGTCAAAACCCAATTCATCTAGGTAAGGATTCACGCACCTTTTCATTCTAAGTCCAAACATATTGGTATGAGCTTATCATTTGATATGTGATGCACTATATGCTAGGTTGTTGGAATTGGCAAGAGTTCTTAAAGCTGATAATGAAGTTGATATGATGACTTAGGTGTTACCAAGATATATGTTTGAAAATTGTTGTGAGATCGTCAGTTTGGCGGTCATCTCTACATAGTTATGAGAGGAGATTTGATAAGTTTGGGCACCCTTCCTATATGGAGATAGACAAAAAAAAATTGAAAGGCCAATTGTCTCACTTATCCTTGTTGATAGAGATCAAATTAGGGTGAGGGTGTGTGTTCAATTTGCCAAGAGAGGCAACAAAAAAGTGAGATAGAAGATAAGAGAAATCATTCCCGCACCAACTCAGTGTAGTTATAGTGGAATTGTCACTGTTGTTTCGTTCGTTATTGGATCAAACTGAAAATTGAAGAGCACGTTCACATTATAAGGCTTTTCAATTGGAATATTTGTATGATCCATGAGAAAATATGTGAGGTGCGAGAAATGAAGCTCTATAAGAAGCAATGAATTTTGTTTTTATGATTGTCTTAATTCTTTATTTTAACTTGATGGAACATAACTTCCTAAGTCCAGGTTTCAAATCCTACTGGTAACAGATCTTTCAAAAAAAAAAAGCTTGAGCTTGTTGCTTTATTTTTTGCTAATTGTTGAGCAAGATTTGTGCTCTTTGTGAGATTATCTTGTACGAGGGTACTCTTATATTGATTATAGTGGAACTTGACTGAACGAGTTGTGTCTGTGATTTTAACTTCTTACACTGATTAGGTTTACTAGTCTGACATGGGCGCACCACTTTATTTGACAATTGGGCTGACCAAAACTATGTAACAAATGGGCCGGGCAACCCATGGTTCATCCGAACTAAAACCCAAGCTATAAATAACAGGCACCACCCAAGCGGTGGGGGATCTATCATTTCACGCATTTTTACTTGTTTGTTTACTTTCGCTTGCTCTCTAAATTGGTTAGCCCTAGTCTGTAGTTCCTTACCGGAACATTGGCGCCCACCGTGGGGCCGACATAAACTTTCCTAGGCTTCATTTTTTCACTGCAATGGTGACTCGATCCGGAGCGAACGGAGAGAGGAACCACATCCCTCAGGATAATGTTCCTCCTGATGTTCTTCAGCGGATTATGGATGATCTTAATGATCTTCGTCAACACAACCAAGAGTTACAAAATCAACTCAATGATCTCAATCAGACTCAGGGGCAACGTGAGGGAGATCAAGGAATGGCTGAGACGGTGGTGAATTTCCAACCTTTCATAGAGAAAATAGCAAACAAAACCGTCCCAGACAACTTGAAGACACTTGTTCTTGATTCTTATTATGGCGATACTGATCCAAAGGACCATTTGGTGTATTTTAACACGAAGATGGTTATTGTGGGGGCTTCAGATGCATTGAAGTGCAAGATGCTTCCATCAACTTTCAAGAAGTCAGCAATGATCTGGTTTACAACTTTGCCTTCAAGATCAATTGTGAATTTCACAAAATTGTCGGCGAAGTTCTTGTCTCAGTTTTCAACTAGCCGCGCTCAGAAGGTGACTCCAGCGACATTATTCAATGTTCGTCAGGGACCGAATGAAACTTTGCAGTCTTACATGGGACGTTTCAATCAATTATCAGTTCATTTGGAGGATAAGATGCCAAAAATTTGCATCGCTGCTTTTGAATTAGGTTTGAGGCCTGGAAGTTTAAACAACAACTTAAGCAGGAAGCCGGTGGAAACAATGGCGCAATTACGTGTTAGAGTTCAAGGATTCATCAGGGAGGAGCAAAGTGACCAAGTCAAGAAGAACCGTCCAAATGCAGCGGTTACAGGGCAGCAACAGCAGTTTGAGGCGAAGAGAGGAGCGGTTACTGATCAGCGTTCAAGGGGATTGACCGAACGTGGAGACGAAGGATACAATAATCGGAACCGTTATGATAATCGATATGATAACCGTTCCAACTTTAAGCATCGTGCTCAACCGTTCGGTACTCGTGGGTATGGACATTCAATGATGTGGACTTGGAATCAAAATGATCGTGCTACACCTTTGGCGATTAACTTAACCGAAGCTTTACACACGTGTTTAGAGGCGAATGTAATTCGTTTTCCTCGACAACCAAAACAGCCAACAGGCCACGTGGATAAAACAAAATGGTGTGAGTACCATAGAATTTCAGGACACAACATTGATGACTGTTTCACTTTGCGGAAGGAGATAGAAAAATTGATAAAGGCTGGATGCATGAAACAATTAGAGGGGCGAAACAATTCTGATGAGGCGGAGACTTCAACAAAACGTAACGATGAGGGAAAGGAGATTGAGAGCGAAGGGCAGAACAAGCAGTCAGAAGGGAAAGCGAAGGGGGCGAATCCATTCCATCTTCGGCGGATTTCGTGGCGGAGGAACGGCTAATTCAGCTCGAAAGAGGTATGTCCATTCTATTAATGCTGTTTATTCTAATGATTGGGGAAGTTGGGCAATCAACCAGCCCGATATTACTTTTACTGTGCGAGATTTTGAGAGAGTTCAGCCTCACGAAGACGACCCAATTGTGGTAATGCTGAGAATTGTTGAATATGAAATTGAGAGGGTGTTGTTGGATCAAGGAAGTTCGGCGGATTTTATTTATGGTGATGCTTTTGAAAAATTGGGGCTGACCGAATCTGATCTGTTACCTTATGATGGTTCTTTAGTGGGTTTTTCGGGAGAAAAGGTATTCGTTAGAGGCTATGTGGAGTTAAAAACTGTCTTTGGAGAAGGGAAGAATGCGGAGACATTTGCTATTAAGTTTTTGGTAGTCAAATGTACTTCGCTGTACAATGTGCTCATCGGGAGGCCTTCATTAAACAGACTTGGGGCGATCATTTCCACAAGGCATTTAACAACCAAGTATCCGTTAAGCAAGGGAGGAGTTGGAGTTTTAAAGGTTGATCAAGTTGTAGCTAAAAAGTGCTATTCTGAAAGCTTTAAACAGTATGGTCATTTGGGAAAGAAAGTTGTGAAGGAAGGACATCGAGTGTATGAGGTCAATATGAATCAAGATGAAGCAAGTTTGGATCCTCGTGATGGATTTTTGGATCACAAGATGACTTCAGAAGAGGAAACTAAAGTTGTGGCGATTGGTGAGTGAAATCTGAAAGTGGGCGTAAGCTTAACAGCAAGTCAACCGGACAGGCTAACTAAACTTTTAGCTGAAAGCATGGATTTGTTTGCATGGAGTGCGAAAGATCTTCCTGGAATTGATCCGGAATTTATTTGTCATAAGTTAGCTCTAAATCCTGGGGCGAAGCCAATTGTTCAGCTCAAAAGGAAGATGGGCGAAGAGAAAGCGGAGGCTGTGAAAGTGGAAACTAACAAGTTGCTAGAGGCTGGATTTATCAGAGAAGTGAAGTATCCAACTTGGCTAGCAAATGTTGTTATGGTGAAAAAGGCTAATGGAAAGTGGACGACGTGCACTGATTATATGGATCTGAACAAGCATTGTCCGAAGGGTTCTTATCCTTTGCCAAACATTGACAAACTTGTGGATAGGGCGTCTGGATTTGGTATGCTCAGCCTCATGGATACATACTCAGGATATCATCAAATCAGAATGTATGGACCGGATGAGGAGAAAACAGCTTTCATGACGAATCAGGCGAACTACTGTTATCAGACTATGCCGTTTGGGCTCAAAAATGCAGGTGAAACTTATCAAAGGTCGATGGATAAAGTTTTTGATAAACAAGTGGGGCGAAACATGGAAATTTATGTTGATGACATGGTGGTTAAATCGGATGAAATGTTAACACAATGTTCAGATTTGAAGGAAGCTTTTGAGGAACTCAGGAAACATAATATGCGGCTTAATCCAGAAAAGTGTTCGTTTGGGATTCAAAGTGGAAAAGTTTTGGGTTTTATGATCACAAGGAGGGGAATTGAAGCAAATCCTGATAAGTGTAAATCCATCCTTGAAATGCAAAGTCTCACTTCAGTGAAAGATGTGCAGAAATTGACTGGGAGAATTGCAGCTCTAGCAAGATTTTTGCCATGTTCTGGAAACAAATCAGCTCCATTTTTCTAGTGTCTGAGAAAGAATAAGGCGTTCCAATGGACAGAAGAGTGTGAAGAGGCGTTTCAAAATTTAAAGGATTATTTGTCAAAGCCACCAATTTTATCAAAACCAATGCCAGATATTTCGCTGTCAATGTTTATTTCAATATCTGATAATGCTGTTAGCTCAGTCTTATTGCAAGAAATTAAAGATGATTTGAGGATCATATATTTTGTGAGTCATGCCCTTCAAGGAGCAGAGGTGAGATACCAAAAAATAGAAAAGGCTGCTTTAGCCTTGATTATATTCGCCAGGAAATTAAGACCTTATTTTCAAGGCTTTCCAGTTGTGGTCAAAACTGACTTACCACTTCGCCAAGTGTTGCAAAAGCCTGATTTAGCAGGAAGAATGGTTTCATGGACTGTTGAATTATCAGAGTTTGGAATTTCGTTTGAGAAAAAAGGACAAGTTAAAGCACATGCTTTGATTGATTTTGTTAATGAAATGTCTCCAGAAGAGAAAAGTGACGAACCAGGTGAGTGGAGTTTATCAGTTGATGGTTTATCCAATGTCAAGGGCAGTGGTGCTGGAGTGATTTTAGAAGGGACAGGAGGCGTAACAATTGAACAGTCACTCAAGTTTGATTTTAAAGCGAGTAACAATCAGGCAGAGTATGAGGCCATAATTGCAGGGTTGAGATTGGCGATCGAAATGGGCGTACAAAGCATCAGGATCAAAACAGATTCACAGATAGTTTCAAGACAGTTTCAGGGAGAGTATCAAGCAAAGGATGCACAGTTGGCCAAGTACTTAGTGAAGGCTCAAAATTTGATGAAGCAGGTGGGCAAAGTGCAGATTAATCATGTTCTGCGAGAGGAGAATACAAGGGCTGACATATTGTCAAAGTTAGCAAGTACCAAAAAGCCAGGGAATAAAAAATCAGTGATCCAGGAAGTTTTGAATAGCCCAAGTGTTGAAAATGATGAGATTATGACAATTCCGATGGAAATAGATCAAGATTGGATGGGCCGAATCAAATTGTGTTTGGAGGCGGAAGGAACTGACTTGCTTTTGTTTACTAAGGATCATATTCGTGAAGCAAGTCATTATACTCTTTTGGGTGACCAATTGTACAGGAGAGGAGTAGGAATTCCATTGTTGAGGTGTGTTTCCAAGGAAGAGGCTGAAAGAATTATGTTCGAAGTACATGAAGGGGTGTGTGCAAGTCATGTGGGTGGAAGATCTTTGGCAGCGAAAGTGCTAAGAGCAGGATTTTATTGGCCAACGCTAAGGTCAGATTGTATGGAATATGCTAAAAAGTGTGAAAAATGCCAGATGTATGCAGATTTACATAGAGCACCGCCGGAAGCTTTAAGTTCAATGAGTTCATCATGGCCATTTGCAATTTGGGGCGTAGATATCTTGGGACCTTTTACTCCAGCAGGGACACAAGTTAGATTCGTCTTAGTTGCAGTAGATTATTTTACTAAATGGATTGAGGCAGAGTCAATGGCGAAGATAACAGCAGAAAAAGTCAAGAAGTTTTATTGGAGAAAGTTAATTTGCAGATTTGGTGTACCGGCTTGTTTACACCAAATTTTGGTAAAACAAATAGAGAATCCAAGGATCAATCTGGGACTGGATTCGAGTCCTCTTGGGTTCTTTGGTGAAAATAAATTAAATTTAGTCACTCAAAACTAAAGAAATTTAATAACAAATTAGAAACAAAACGAATACATTCGATTTAAATGATAAAAGCAATAAATGAATTTTCTAAATCTGAATGATAATAATGAACTATAAGATGCAAAGTGTTACACGAATCCCTACTTTTTCACTCTAACTTGGCTTGTAATCATTGTGATTGATTGTAAGCACTTGAGAATTTTCGAGTAAAGATTGTGAACCCCTATTCTTTCTACAAACCTGCTATTTATAGACTTAAAAATGTAACTGACTTCTAACGGTCAATTGATAAAACCATTACAAGTGTCTTCTGAATATGTCTTCGTCCTACACGTGTCCTTTTTTGCTCCTTACGTGTCTTTCGCGAACTGTCTTCAAAACAACCGGCCTCCCGTAATGGATTCTTCACATCTCGAAAAAATACTTTCCAGCCGAAGTCACTTAGCACTTGGTAAATTTTCTTGAGTCTCCTTACTTTCGACTTCATAGGTCGAAATTATGCAACATAGGTCGAAATTATATAAAATTGTGTAGTCAACAGATGCCCCCCAAAATATCATTTATTCGATCAGAAAAATGATATTTTCGTCTCACATGATTTCGACCCAACACTAAATGACAGTTTTTTCCTTTTCCATTCCTGACAAAACAAAAGTCTCTTTTAACCTTTAGCAACTTCCACACTCCACTATCATAAATGTCTAATCATGTCAGACACGTCCTTCAAGAGAAACCAAAAGGTAGAAACTGCCATACCCCACTCAGAATTCAAACGGATTGAACTAAATTTCATTGAACAAAGTTTTGGCATCCGGTCTAATCTCAACCGCTCATCTTACTCAGACTTAAGTCTTATAAATAGGTGGAAAAACCTTCCCACTTCTACTTCATCTTCAACCTCTAGCTTTTCTCTCTGAAAAAAAAAAACCCATTTCCAAAACCTTGCAACTCCTTGATATTCCAAAGCTCTACCGGAACCATTTCGGTTTGCGCGAGCTTTCACCATCTTCATCATTGCATCATCATCATCTTCCAGTTCGCCGGCCACCATCATGACTTCCACATCCTCTTCTCAGGTTCCGTCTGCGGTTTCTCTTTTAAAACCCATTGAAGTTGAAGGGAGGACCTTTGTTCCAGAACCTCCCAATGAAGAAGAAAAGATTAAGATCTGGAATTCCCAGGTACTTATTCCCTTCTCCATTGGTGATAAGTTGCATGCATATCTAGGACCTTACCAAACTACTTTCCCAAGAAATGCATCTGCATTCTTTCCTTCACCTTTACCGGATGAGAAAATCTTGGCCTTTAGGGATTCCTACAATCTGTCCTTTTTAGGTGACCCCCCTCGAGCTTTCCGTTCTTCACCTCCAGTGAAAACGAATCCCTACATTGAATGGTTAAACAAAGTCGAGAAAGTGAAAGGAGATTTCTGGAAAACTTTAGGGATTTTTGACATAATCCAATTATCTAGGTCGAAAATTGTCTACCATCCAGCAATGTTAGCCAGTTCTTTCTTCTTTTGGGAGCGTTCGACCAATACCTTTCATACTCCTCAGGGAATGATTACCCCTACTCTCTTAGATGTAGCTGCTATTGCCGGTCTTCGACCTACAGGTTCTTCTTTTACATTCGACCGGCCTGTTAAGAAAGAAATCAAATTAGACTATAACCATCTAACTTACAAAAGCTTCATTCTGAGAAACCACGACAAGACCTCTGCAAATGTTTCCGACTCGGAACATGTAGCTTTCTTGTTGTTCTGGCTTTCTGCTTTCTTCCTTTGTTCCAAGTCTCTTCAAGTTCCTCAGAAATTTGTGCTTCTTGCTCAACTTCTGCACGAAGGTACCGACGTCTGTTTAGGTAAAGTTTTATTAGGCGAACTTTACCTTTCTTTGAGTCAAGCCATCACTTCTCTTCAGAAGCCCTCTGGAGCCGAGAAAAACATCCTTTTTGCTGGACCTCTATGGTTTCTTCAACTTTGGCTAAATGCCATATTTGAGACCAAACTCTCAACTCCAAGTCCACAAAATGTCTCGACTTCTATTGCTGCTTTTCGACTTAATTGCTTGACTCCTTCCAAAGATAAAGTCGATCCAGAAACCACTTTCCGTGAGTTTTTTACTGCTTTTATGGAAATGACCTCTTTTACTCCCGACCTTGCTCCATTTGCTGCTCCAACTACTGGTCCCAAATGGCTTGTCCGACCTTTCCCATGCGAATCTCCGGGCGAACAACTTGAAAGTATTAGCATCTGGAGGGAATTTTTCCGACCTCAAGTTCTTCCCCTTGGTTTCAAAAAATCTGAGGTGAACGTGTTGGGTTACCAGCCTCAGCTTGTGGCTAGACAATTCGGCCTATGTCAAATCGTTCCTATCCCTCTTTTCTCAAAAAAGGATGCCATTTGCAACGAAGGGTTTTGCGACAAAGATGTCGACTCTTTTTATGAAGCCCTCAACTATTATGACAAAAAGACGTCTGCTCTTCGTCTTGAACCTCTGTCTTTCGAACCATCCTTTTATTGCACTAAAGAATTTGAAGTTTGGTGGTCGACCTACTACAAGTCTATTCAGACCACCTTAGGAGTTTGTATTGGAAAGATGACTGAAGCTCTTCAATCTGTGCAGAAAAAGGCTACAAAGAAAACTCGAGGTATGCTCATCAAAGAAATCCAGTCATTTCAGAGATTCTTCAAAACTGTTTATCTTCCAGGTCGATTGAATTTAACCCTTTCGGAAGCGGCGGAAGTTTTAAAAGAAAAGGTCAAAGCCAAAGTTTTAAAAATTAAACTTTTTCCCCCTTTTGTGGATAAATATGTTTACACTCTTCGACATTATTGTCCAAAATTTCCAGCTTTTCCTACCAGTGACATGGCTTTGGCTTTACCTGTTATTTACCCAAAGTGGCTCGACCATTTTACATACAAATGTTTTATACAAAGTCTTTTACCACTTCCGAAAAGGGTTACTTCGACTAAATATTTCTTGCACAACTACCCCGGACACATTCATGTTAACTCATGTCACGTCCAAGTCCTTACACAAATTCATCAAGGTTAGATAGACTCGTCTTACTTTTGTTCTTTTTCCTTTACTCTCGCACTTATACCCCTTTTCCTTCAGCCGAACCAATACCCAAGGTTCCATGTAAGGAAGACGAAGGTTCCGACAATTCAACAGGCATTCCAGTTCAACAAAAGAACGTCCCTAAGGTATATTCGTTAATGTGTTGTTTTACCCTTTATTCAACTCCAAATCCATATCTTATATATTTTCCAGGCTCGAAAGAGAGGTTCTCAAAGCTCGACTTCGGATGCTCGAAAGAAAATAAGAATTTCGTCCGAAAAGGACGACTCAGAAAGAACTTTGGTAATCTTATCTTCTACCCTTCTCATTGCAATTTTTTTTTTTTTTTTTTTTACTCATCTTCTTTCCTTATATTTTGCAGGTAGACCCAATTCCTGAAGACGAGAACATTTCTTCCAAGACTGTCGATCCAGATGAAGCTGCACAAGACAATGCTAACTCTAAAGCCTCGGACATTAACGAAGAGAATCCACCGATCTCTTCTGCAAAGAAACGTGCCGGGGCTGAGCCGAATCAAGAGGAGCAACAAGCAGAAACTGACCAAGAAGATTCTGGCTCCTCTCAAAGCGAAAGTTCGGGAGCTTCTTCTCCGACCAAAACTCAGCAAGAACAAGTAAGTATTTTTCGTTCAACACTCTTTTCTTGGTTATCCCTTAATCCTTGTACTTACCTTTTGCATTCTTCTTCAGGAAAATTCCTCGAAACCAAAGCCCCCTCCTCAAGTAATCCATTTGTCTTCGAACTCTTCTGATTCCAGTTCTTCTGACTGCCAAAGTCTTGATGACTTTTTAAACTTTCAACCATTACGAATTCAATATCCTTCTGGTCGAATAGTTAGTTATGTTTCATCTGACAATGAGTCCTTTACGCAGGACCTTGGTGCTTCGGCCGAAAAGTCAGATACTGATGAAGACCGTCAGCCTATCCCTTCACCCATTGCCAAAGTTTCGAAGACCCAAGAAAAAGCCCTTGAGGTTTCGAGCCCTGTTGCTGGCAAGAAGTCTCCTCAGTCCATTCCTATCGAAGACTTTGACGCTCTTGCTATGGATGACCCAGTATTAGCCCTTGAGCAACTCATCAGCGGTCAAGTCTCTCTTAGCACCAGTCGAAGCCAAGAATCATCTATGCAAAACGAAGGCACAAGCACTCTGAACACTGCCACCACCATGATCAACAAGCTGCGATCTCTTACGTTCGAGCAAGATCTATTCTCTGCCCTCAACTCGAATCCTAACTTAGGCCGAGAAATTAAGCAACTTATCGCTGACCTTGGCAATGAGGACCTCACTGATCAACAAGAAAAGGGCATTCAAGAATTACAAGAGTTTCTTGACGAATCACTCTCGACCCTTGACCAAGCCAAACTTGTCGGTCAAGACTTAGCCTCCAAATTCACTGAGTGCACACAAGCAGCTGAATCATTCGACCAAGCTAAAACCGAAGTGGATTCCATCAAATTACTCGAAGAAGCTGACTCGATGCAACTGAATGAAATTTTGAAACAGATTGCCGAACTTCAACAACAGGAAAAATCCCTCAAAGCCAATCTGGCCAAGTTCAAGAAACAAAAAACCGAAGTTGTTGCCAAGGCCATTTCTCACGTGAAAGACAAGAATCGGCTTGAAGGCGAAATTTCTGAGCTTCAAAACAAGAAGGCGAAGGTTGACAAGCGACTTAAGAAACTCAAGGGTCGATATGCTCCCATGAAAGCCACTCCACCATTTTAGTCTTCTTATTTCTATTGATCATGTTTTTTTTTTTTTTTACATGGCGCCTGTGCCACTTTATTTCCCTATGTACTCTCTAATAGCGTTTTCGCCATATTTATTTTCAGCTTATGCACTACATTTCTATATCAATCTTTATCTCATGAATCGCTGGCTTAAACCTTTTTAAGTATTTTCCATTTATCGTCAATATTCGAGCAATCGTTCCAATTTCCTCAATCGAATACGCGTTGTTTGAATAACACTTAATCACTTTAAATGGCCCTTCCCATTTAGGGGCCCATTTTCCGTATGCTCGATCTTTTTTGTCCATTGGAAGGATCACTTTCCAAACTAAGTCTCCAACGCTAAATGCCTTAAACTTGACTTTTTTATTATAACTTTTAGTAATTCGTTCTTTTTGTCGAATCATAACTTCTAAAGCATTTAATCTTTCCTCGTCCAATTCAATTAACTCGTCATACATCATATTCCAATAATCATCACACGGAATCTCGAATTGCCTTTGAATTCTAACGGACTGTAAGCATATTTCGATCGGTAAAACTGACTCATGCCCGTACGTAAGTCGAAAAGGAGTTACTCCAGTGGCCTCTTTGGGCGAATTTCGATAAGCCCATAAAACTTGACTCAAAGTTTCATGCCACCTTCTCGGCTTTTGACTAATGTGTTTCTTAACCAAGTTAATTAAAACTTTATTAGCTGCTTCGACTTGTCCATTCGCCTGAGCATAATATGGCGTTGAAGTTAACAGTTTTATTCCAAAATCCTCAGCAAACTGAGCCATTTTCCTCCCAGTAAATACTGACCCTTGGTCAGTAGTTAACGTCTCAGGGATCCCATATCTAAATACTATGTGTTCTTGAATAAAACTAATAACCGTATCTTGGTCGACGCCTCTCAGCGGAATGGCCTCGACCCATTTAGTGAAGTAATCGATAGCCACTATTATATAGTCATGTTGTTTAGACGAAGAAGGATGTATTTGACCTATCAAATCCAACGCCCAACCCCTAAATGGCCAGGGTTTCACGATCGAGTGTAACTCACTTGCCGGTACATGTTGGATGCCAGCATGCTTCTGACATTCGGCGCAAGATTTGGCATATTCAATGCAATCTTTTAACATACTTGGCCAATATACTCCTTGTCGAAACAATGTCCACTTCATCTTATGGCCAGCCTGATGCGCCCCACACATACCATCATGAACGGCCTTGACTGCCCGAAACGCTTCTTCTTCACTTAGGCACTTTAGTAAAACTTCATTCACCCCTTTTTTAAACAATTCGTCATCCAAAATCAAGTAACTTAGAGCTCGATACTTTGTTCTTCGATCTATTGGTGCGTTTGGGTTTTGCAAGTATTTCACAACAGGTTTCCTCCAATCACTGTCATCCAAATTACTAATAACCAATACCTCCTGCTCGAACTCCACTTTCCTTTCTTTAAAACTAGGAATAAACTTTCTTTTGACCTTTACTAGCTCTTTAAACTTTTTCCGAGGTAGCCGGTAACCTGACGCAATTTGTGCCAATACATTCGCTTCAGCATTCTCGATCCTAGGGATATGACATAATTCGACTTCATCAAAACTTCTTAACATTTTAACTGCTTTCGAATGATATTTCATTAAATTCTCACTAACGCATTGGTATTCACCAGTTAGTTGCTTAATAACCAACTCTGAATCTCCACGAATTAAGAGCTCTCTAGCCCCCAAGTTTAGAGCCGTTTCGAGCCCAATCAATAAAGCTTCATACTCTGCCTCATTATTCGAACACTCACCTTCGATGCCCAACTTAATTTTTGTCGGGATTCCTTGGGGTGAAATTACCAAGATACCTATCCCGGTCCCCTTCTTATGCCTCGAACCATCGAAATACATTTCCCAAGGTTTCAACGTCACCACCGTCTCCTGTTCTTTCGACCCACTATGATCAACCAAAAAATCAGCTATTACTTGGCCTTTCATAGCCCTTAAATGTTGATAACTTAAAGAAAACTCAGTAAGGGCCAACGCCCACTTTCCAATTCGACTATGAAGAATGGGCTTGAACAGCATATGCTTTATTATATCATAATGGGAAATAACGGTTACATCAATAGGTTTGATATAGTACTTAAGTTTAGTACATGAAAAATACAAACATAAACACAATTTTTCTACTAAACTATATCTAGTTTCGGCATCATTAAGGATTCGGCTCAAATAATATATAGCCCTTTCGATTCCATCTTCATCATCTTGAGCCAACACACTGCCAATAGTTTCCTCTGATGCCGAAATGTAGAGTTTCATTGGTTTTCCACGAATGAGAGGAGCCATGACTGGTGCCGTTGTTAGGCTGGCTTTTATTTCCTCAAACGCCTTCTGATGTTCTTCCATCCATTGAAACTCTTGTTCTTTCTTAAGTCGAAGCAATGTGGAGAATACCTTGGTTTTCCCGCTTAGATCCATGATAAACCTTCTCAAGAAATTGACTTTGCCCAACAAAGATTGTAACTGTTTTTTATTCGACGGTGGTTGAGTATCGAAGATTGCTTTCGCCTTATTCTGGTCGATTTCAATGCCCTTCTTATGAACAATGAATCCCAGAAATTGCCCTGCAATTACACCAAAGGCACACTTGAGTGGGTTCATTTTCAAACCGTACTTTCTCATTTTTTCAAATGACAACTTAAGATGTTCGATATGAACATCCTGAGATTTTGACTTTACTACAATATCATCGATATACACTTGCATAAATTTCTCAATATATTCATGAAAGATAGTGTTCATTACCCTCTGATAAGTTGCACCGGCATTTTTAAGACCGAACGGCATCACCACCCATTCATATGTTCCTAGTGCCCCTGGACACCGAAATGCAGTCTTCGACACATCATCCTCTGCAATGTAAATTTGGTTATACCCCGAATATCCATCCAGTAAACTTAAATATTCATTTCCTGCGGCAGAATCTACCATCATTTCGGCCACAGGCATGGGATATTCATCTTTCGGCGTAGCCGAATTTAAATCTCTATAATCTATGCAAACCCTCATTTTACCATTTTTCTTAAGTACAGGAACTACATTAGCTAACCAATCGACATACCTGGCTGTTCGTATGAACTTTGCTCCAAGTAAGCGCTCCACTTCCTCTTTTATCTTTGAGAACACCTCCGGGGCGAATCTCCTTGGGGCTTGCTTCACTGGTTTCCTACCAGGCCGAATTGGTAACTTCAACTCCACTAACTCCCGGCTTAAACCCGGCATTTCGTCATAATCCCATGCGAAGCAATCTTTGTATTCCTGCAACAAACTAACAATCCGATTCTTAAAACCCGAATCGATCAACGAACTTACATACGTCGGCCTTTTCTTAGTCCCATCTCCTAAATCAACCTCCTCCAAAGGATCCTGAGCCTGCATTTTTAACATGGGATCTAAAGATTGCTCGAATCCAAGGGGTTCATCATCATATATACAATCAAGAACCGGTTTTGATCTGTCTTCATTAAAATGATCCAAATCTAGGCACTCCTCCGGTTTGCAAATTTCTTCATATTCGGCTTCCTTTGCCGTTCCTATATATTGTTCGGCCTCCAAGGCCGTCTTTATTCTCATCTCGGCCGCATAGGCCGATATTCGAGCTACGCTCGACTCAATCATCTAATTCAACGATTTGCCACTCTCCAGTGGCATTCTGAGCACGAAAGTTTTTATTCCAAAGAAATCCGTACTCCGGATGAAGATTCATCGCATAACTAGTGGAACCTTCCATGTGTTCTTTTCCTTCTGATTCATACGGAGCGATGTTTGCCATCCGCTTCTCGAAATTCTTTCGGTCAACAAACTCCACTTCAGCTTTGTAGTAACTCTGGTCAGCATCAACATTTTCGACCACCCCATCTGGCCTCCAAATTGACAGCTTTTGATGAAGGGAGGACGGCACAGCTCCCACCCCATGAATCCATTCTCGTCCTAGCAACAGATTGTAGTTTGCTTTCGATGGCACTACCACGAACAGAGTAGGTCGAGAAACAGTACCAATTGTGGTGTCCACCAATAACATTCCCAAAGACTTAGAAGTTTTTCCCTCGTAATCAGTCAACATCATGTTATGAGGTTGCAAATCCTCGACAGATTTCCCAATCTTCTTAAGCAGAAACTTTGGCATCAAATTTATGGCGGCTCCGCCATCAACCAAGACTTTATTGACGCCTACTCCTTCAATGCGGGCCCACACAAAAAGCGGTTTCAAATGCTTCTTCATCTCCATATCTGGTTTCTTGAAAACAGCACAATCATCTTCGATTCCTCCTTTAGTCATCACATAATAGCACAGTGGATTGTCATCATCCTCCTCGACGTAGTAATCCTCTTCATCATCAGTGATTTCAGTTTTCACATCGAACTCTTCTGGAAGGATCGAGACTAAGCTGCACATGGACTCAAACTCAGACTCCAACATTTCAAAGTTGTCCTTCATTTCGACATCTTCAGACTGTTCCTCTTTCCCTTTTGCCTGGTTAGTAGTCACCCAATTCCCAGCATTCTTCATACTCTGCTTAATCACCTGAATAGGAACCATAGGAGCCCCACCACTTTGGCCCAAAAGTTGGTACTTGACTGGCCTCTCAGAACTGGATTGGCCTGCCTCGAAGGCTTTCTCCCTCTGGTGACGCCTCCATTGAGTTTTTGTCATTGGGTTTCGACCTAGATACGGCCTTGGGACATAGGTATAATTCTTATGATTTCGAGAATTATCCATATAGGCAGACCCACTTCCCAATTCGACCACCTTAACCTTAGGGTGAGGCGCCTGACTCCTTGCCATCCACTTGTTGAACGGAACTCGACTTGGTGGCATATAAGTTCGACCACGCCCTCTTCCGAACCCAAAAGATCCCCTTCCCCTTATGAAGGGAGAATCAGCTCGTCCTCTGGACCCAAAACTAGGAGGCCTTTCCGGTATTACTGCGCGGCGTTTCTTGATTTCAGCATCTTCTATAGCTTGAGCAGCCACCTTGTCAAACACGACACTGCACCTTGGGCACAACATCACTTCAGAGTAAGACTTTTGGCAACGCTGCAGGAATTCCAACAGGCTTTCCTCCGACCGAGGGTAAACCACCTTCTTAGCGGTTTCGACATCTTCTTCCACGGAAGGAGCATCCATTCCCTCTTCAGACAATTCGACCTTCTCCATCCCTGGAGTAGGCCCCACAGCTTCGATATCATCTCCTCCAGTAGCAACCTGATTCAAATCAGACAACTCAACCATCATTATCCCGGCTGGCTCGACGTAATTGGCGTTGCCAATTTGCATTGGGTCAGAATCAATCTTCATAGCAGCCTTATCCTTTTCCTCGAACTTGAGCCGTCCTTCTTTGATTGCAGTTTGCACCAGATCCCTGAAACGTACACAATTATTAGTCCAGTGACTGAATACATTATGAAACTTGCAAAACTTTTTTCCTTTCCTTTGGTCGAAAGGTACTTCTTTTTTATCAGGAGATACTTTAATTTGACCATCTTTTAACAGAATATCATAAATCGCGTCGCATTTAGTAACATCGAAATTATACGCTTTCACAGGAAATTTACCAACACCTTTGTTTGTTTCCGCATTTTTAGATTCATAGGGTTTTAACATCCTACAAACATAAGGAGGTCCTGATACCAATTCGGCCACATCAACCTCCTGCTGTTCGATATCATCACAGTTGCCTGGATAAGAGTCATAATCGACTTCATATTCGCAACTTTCGACGAACGCAACTTTACCCTTCTTGGGAACTCTATTAAATTTTTCTTTTTCGAGCTTCAAATTTTCAATCTGTCTGACCCTGTCAGCCAATTGAGCCATGTCCCTAAGATGTTGGGTATCTATCTTCTTACGAATTGAGTAGTCTAGGCCGCCAGCCGCCATTTCGACTAACTCATGTTCTGGGACCTGAGTGAAGCACTTCGACTTCATTTGTCTGAACCTATTCAAGTAATCATCTATGGTTTCTTTGAATTTTCTTTTCACGCTGGCCAATTCCTTCAGACTGACTTTCGACTCACCCCTGAAGAACTGTTCGTGAAAAACTCTCTCTAACTGAGCCCAATTATGGATTGAATTAGGCAACAAAGTAGTAAACCAAGTAAAAGCATTTTTAGTCAAAGAGCTCGGAAAATATTTCATCTTCAGGTTCTCATTATTTGCTATATCCCCTGCTTCTATTTGGTACGTAGCGATATGTTCGACTGTCGACTCTCCAGTATCCCCCGAGAACTTGGTGAACTTAGGAACTTTCCATCCTCTAGGCAATTCTGTTTGCAGGACGAATTCGGAGAAAGCCGAAGCAAAATGGGGTCGATTTGCATAACCCACATTGAATCCATGTTGGTTCAATAACTGTTCGACTATGCCTGCTATATTTTGATGCCCCCCAACGTTATTTTGTCTAACTCTCTCGACTACCCTATCTGCATCCATATTTCGATTTATTAAGATAGGATTTTCAATGTTCAGAGGCATTTGGCCACCAAGGTTATCCAATTGATTTCGACCTTGCACTACCGCCACTTCGGCATTTGCTTGAAGCGGAACATTCTGAGGAACCGCATTTATTTCGACGGCATTATTCGCCGCTACCCCCACAGGATTCGCCACCTCGTTTCGAGGGACTCCAAAAGCGTCAGCAATTCAACCCATTTGTCTCGTCAACTGCTGATACGACTCATTTGTGTTTTGGATTAAAGGATTAAACACAGTTCCTATTTGTTGGGCCAACATATTCACCATTTCGTGGTTACTATCATCCATTTGTTGCCTCAATACGTTAACAGAGGTATTTGTCAACGAAGTCCCTAAATGGTTGACACTCGCCCCTGCCATCCCCTGAGGATAAATATTATTTCGACCCCCGACGTTGGAGGCCGAAGCCTGGTGTTGATTCCTCGGGGATCCGACTGACATTACGTTATCTGAATATATGGCAGGAAATGTCCCTACTCCAGCCATTAACCCTGGAGGCATCCCAAATGGCGGATTCACCGGCATGTTCACCGGTTGAGGGCGAGATGCCCCAGCAACCATTTGTGATACGACTGGAGTCGTCGGAGAGGGCACTGTAGCCGCTTGCGTCACCACAGGTATAACATTTTCGGCCACATTGGTCGTTGTTGCCTGTGCCGTTCCAGAGTTCAAGGCATTTCCCTCAACATTCACTCCAGCACCGGGATTTCCGGTTTGATTTGCCGAAGGTCCAGTATTCGCGGGAGGGGAATTACCACTTCTCGATCTACCATTCGCCATACTTACTAGTCTTCCACTTCTTAAACGCATAAACGTGGGTTAAGTAAGTTTGAATGATAACCGAATTCAACAACTATTTTCACAAAGAGGTCCCACTGGGCGTGCCAATTTGTTTACACCAAATTTTGGTAAAACAAATAGAGAATCCAAGGATCAATCTGGGACTGGATTCGAGTCCTCTTGGGTTCTTTGGTGAAAATAAATTAAATTTAGTCACTCAAAACTAAAGAGATTTAATAACAAATTAGAAACAAAACGAATACATTCGATTTAAATGATAAAAGCAATAAATGAATTTTCTAAATCTGAATGATAATAATAAACTATAAGATGCAAAGTGTTACACGAATCCCTACTTTTTCACTCTAACTTGGCTTGTAATCATTGTGATTGATTGTAAGCACTTGAGAATTTTCGAGTAAAGATTGTGAACCCCTATTCTTTCTACAAACCTGCTATTTATAGACTTAAAAATGTAACTGACTTCTAACGGTCAATTGATAAAACCATTACAAGTGTCTTCTGAATATGTCTTCGTCCTACACGTGTCCTTTTTTGCTCCTTACGTGTCTTTCGCGAACTGTCTTCAAAACAACCGGCCTCCCGTAATGGATTCTTCACATCTCGAAAAAATACTTTCCAGCCGAAGTCACTTAGCACTTGGTAAATTTTCTTGAGTCTCCTTACTTTCGACTTCATAGGTCGAAATTATGCAACATAGGTCGAAATTATATAAAATTGTGTAGTCAACACGGCTACAATTATTTCAGACAATGGAACGCAATTTACCAGCAGGAGTGTGAAGAATTTTTGTGCAGAAATGAGTATTGAGATGCGTTTTGCTTCAGTGGAGCATCCACAATCAAATGGGCAGGTAGAGTCTGCGAATAAGGTGATTTTGAATGGAATTAAGAAACGTCTAGGCGAGGCAAAATGATTATGGGCTGACGAGTTGATCATAGTTATCTGGGCGTATAATACAACACCACAGTCTACAACTGGGGAGACACCTTTCAAGTTAACTTATGGAGTTGATGCAATGATTCTAGTGGAAGTGCAAGATGTGACGTTTAGGGTGGCAACTTATAATGAAGAGCAGAATGATATGAATAGACTTGTTGATTTGAATTTGGCTGATGAGACTCGTGCAGAAGTTCGTTTGAGGCAAGCGGTGGTAAAGAAAAGATCAGAAAGGCGTTATAACTCAAGGGTGGTTCCAAGGCAGATGAAAGTGGGCGATCTAGTGCTGAGAAGAAAGAAAAGAGGATCGGATGATTCAAAGCTGTCACTAAATTGGGAAGTACCTTACATAATTCGAAGAGAATTGGGTCAAGGGGCGTATCATTTGGAAGAATTGTCTGGGCGAAGGGTACCGAGAGCTTGGAATGCACAACATCTCCGTTACTATTATAGTTGATGTGCAAGATGTTTTTTCAGTTCGCGTAATATTTGTACAGTTTGTTTCAGTTTAGGTGTGTTGAAGACTACGTTTATTCTCCATTTTGTTTAAGACTACGTTTGTGTATGTAAGACTAAGTATGATGTGCTCTTTTCTCTACCTGAAAAGGAGAGTTTTTAACGAGGCATCACGTATTAATGAATAACAGGTATGCACTATTCTCTCTACCCCAGGCAGGAGAGTTTTTAACGAGGCATAACCTTTCAAAAATGTTCAAGTGTCCAACATTTTATTTGTTTCCGTATAGGAAAATATATCAACTTAGGTCTATCAATTGGGCGACGCCAGACAATTGAGAAAGAGTAAGTCTCTTAAAACTAGAACATTTGGTCACGAATTCATAAGCACAGCCTTAAATTGGATTTAAGCTTGTCCAAATTAAGCACAAGTCTCCACGCGAGCAAATAGTGAAATCAAATAATGTGACTTTGATTCAATGAACAACTAAATCAAAAGATGAAATTTTTTGATTAAGTTATATATGCAAAATCCTTGTGAGTCCAAGAATAGTTGATCAATATAAATTTCTCCAAAATCTTTGAGATTTTCCTAAACAAAGACGGAATGATTCTGAAGGAAAGGTTAGTAAATGGAATTTTCATTAAGTTATATTTTTGAGCTTTGATATCTGAGGCCATATTTTTCAGTTTTGATAATTGCATAAAACAATGTGTTAGTTGGATTATAAGTCATATTTAAATTCTTTAGTTGGGCGAGGGAATAATGTTAGTATTATGGCTACGGTGATTGAGTACAAAATATATTAGAAGATAAGAAATCCTTGGGTAGAAATGAGTGGAGCATACAAAGAAGATCTTTGATGAGCAAAAGACTTAGACATTTATATAACACTGAAAGGAAATTCATTGCATTGAAAGGAAAGTCATTACATGGTTGAAATAAAAAGCATGAAAGCAAAAGGGACTGGAAGTCTTTAACAGAATGCAAGAAAAGGGAAAAGATACAAGATTTGGAATTTAATTATTTTCTCCTTCTCCTTCTTTGTTGTTGACATTTTCCCCTTTGTTTTTTCTTCCTTCTTCTTCTTCATCATCTTCTTCTTCTTCTTCTTCTTCTCCTTCTCCATCCGCGTTATCCGGGCTAATCAATTTGTCATCCACAATACGGGCGTAGGGATTTGAGCCCTCAAAGTTGATAGCCAGGTCAGGATTGAGAAAGGAGATTCGCTTTATCGCTTTGGCGAAGCCAGCTTCAAACTGATCTAAGACAGAGCATTTCAATTCGGCAACTTCTGTTTTCAGCTTAGAATTTTCTTCAAGAACTTGGTTTTGCATAGCAGTCATTTGGGTCATGTCAGTCTTCATCTTTTCATTTTCTTCAGTTAATGCTTGGAAAGAAGCATTATTTTCTTCAGCGGTTTTCTTCAAAGTAGAAATTTCCAAAGCCAGGTCAGCGGCTTTCTTCTCATTAGCCTTGTTGGATTTATCCAACAGTTTCAGTGTTGCTTTCATCTTGCCAATTTCTTTTTCTTTCTCTTCAATGAGCTTGGCGCTAGCAAGGCCGTCAAATCCAGCGGACTCAAGATCAATCATCTTGGAGATAGCAGCAATCTCCAAACATTTGGTCATCATGGCTTGACAAGCCTCTTTTAGACCAATCTTCCTCATCTTCTCACGATCCGCCTCAAAAACCAAGTTTGTCTCCACCAGAGAGTTGAAATCAATTTTGGAGTCCCATAGTGAAGTCACTTCGTCAGAAGTTAACTCCTCGAACTCCTTCAGCAAATTTTTCCAGCAAGGGGGCGAAGCACTTGACGAACAACCTTTGTTCGCCTCAACAACGTCTCCTTTGTTCATGAATTTTTCCAGAGAAGTTTGATTTGAAGCTTTACTTTTAATGGATGCAGGCTCTTCATTCTTCTTCTTCTTTTTAGTGGGGTGACTGGTCTCAGTACCCGAGTGACTGGTGTCCTGATCCACGAGAGATTTTGCTGGATTTCTCTTTTCCTGAGCAGCCTGTTGCTCACGACGGAAACGAAGGATATCTTCTTCAGATAGGCGAGTCATTTTTCCTGCAACAAGAAAACGATATTAGAATACAGTGGAAAATTTTATACGGTATGTGAAGGTGGAAATGCAAGTCAGGATGCCTTACCAATGTATGCACCCACTTCATTTTTAGAAAGAGCAACCATAAAATCCTTAAGATTTAACCCTAGACCGGACAGAAGTCGACAATCTACTAGCTCTTCTTGAGTTAGGGCATCATCGAGAATTTTGATGATAACTTCATACTGGTTCGTCCAGTAGAATGGAAATCGAGGACTTCCATCATCAAAGTAGAATATGTCTTTGCAAGGTTCAGATTCACGAAGTTTGAAAAATTTCCCTTTAAAGTGTTTATAGTGGCTTTTGAATAGAGTGAATAGTCCTAGACCCCGAGCAGTAGCGAGTGAAACATATTCGCCCCTAACGTTTCGCCTGCAGGTTTCAAAGAAGTAGAAAAATTTATTGCTGGTAGGTTCAATATGCAGGGTATGACATAGAATTTCAAAGGCTTTTAGGTAAGCCCAAGCATTACCATGAAGTTGGGTAGGAGCTACATTTAGGAGAGTTAGGACGGAGCAAGTAAAGTCAGAAAAGGGTAGGGTGTATTTCAAATTAGAGAACAAAATTTCAAAGAGGTAAGTAAAGTTTCGCCCTTGACCATCCATTTTTCCAAAGCAACATGGTTCGTCAGGGGAGCAGGGTAGTATGTCCAGGTGGGCATCTAAGCCATCTTTTCGAAAATTATATTTAGTGACTAGATTTACAACAGCCTTAGGGGTGCAAATTTTTGAAAATTGTTTTTTGATTTTACTAGCGACCCATAGAGAGTCTGCAGTAGTTTGAACATTAAGTGCGTAAGTTTCCCTACGAGTACGTTTGACAGCCATTTTCAGAAGGAATCCTGAAAGTAAAATTTCAGAAGTGTGAGATGAAGGAAGAAGTTGGGTTTAAGTTTTTGGGTCTAAAATGCAAAAGGTTCATACAAAGTTTATGGGTTGTGAAAAGTTTACGTTTTTGGGTCTAAAATGCAAAAGGTTCATACAAAGTTTCTGGGTTGTGAAAAGTTTACGTTTTTGGGTCTAAAATGCAAAAGATTCATACAAAGTTTCTGGGTTGTGAAAAGTTTAGGTTTCTGGGTTTAGAATGCAAAATGTTCATACAAAGTTTAGTGCAAGATTTGAAATGCTAAAGTTACAGAGGGAGAAAGGAGAGGAGGTTTACCTTAGAGAGATGGAGACTTGAACGATTTCTGGGAATGTTGATGCTGAATGCAAGAGGGGAGTATTGAGCGTTAAGTGAAATTGGTGAGGAAGCAGCAGGAAGTTTGAACCTTTTTAGTCTATGGTGAAAAGAGGGAGTATGGGTAAGAAGAAAGTAAAAGTGGTGGACTTTATATAGAGAAAGAGTCGAAGGTGAAAGGGTGAGATAAATGGTGAACAGACGCGTGTCTTCACGCGTGTACCTAAGCTGCATAATCTGACGGTTGGCTTGAAAGGACACGTCGGTCTGAGAAATTTGAATTTTAAAGGACATGCTAGTCTGGAAGGTAGGACGTTTCAAAGATGGGTTAAGTTTTCACAGGTTTGAAGGGATACGCTGGTCCAAGAAGTGAAGACTTTAGGAAAGAGTGTGACTTTTTGTGTGTGAATTTAATTGTAATTTTAATTACATTTATTTTCTTTTTGATGGTCGTGTTAGTGATACTTAAAGTGCCTAATAACACTGTAGCACCAAGTTCCCAAATGAATAATGTTACTCACACACCTCTCTTTTGAGGTGTGTGAGGTGGAATGATGAGAGAGATAGGAAGAAAAGAAAAAGTAAGGGAGAGAAAGTATGAGATGTGATAGATGGTAAGAGGAGAGAGATAGAAACAAAAAGAGGTGGAAATGAAGTGTTTTAAAAATGAGGTGTGTATATATCATTACTCGTTCCCAAATATATGCATGGTATCTTGTTGATGTATTTATGACAAGTGAAGTAATGATGACTTGGAAACTTGTCACGGTAAGGGCAAATGAAGTGACAGTTGAGGGGACTTGTCAGCCTGGTTCACACGCAAAGAAAAAGAGATAAGAGAAAAAGTTGGATTAATGTGATTATTATTTGCCTTTTGTTTAAATTTCTAGACATTGGAGTCTGTGCGCCCATTTTATTTGCATTATACGCGATTTAATAATTGCGGGCTTGCTAAAGACACTTTCGTCTTATTCTAAGTCTTAGTGTCTTGTGGTCTGACATGGGCGCACCGCTTTATTTGACAATTGGGCTGACCAAAACTATGTAACAAATGGGTCGGGCAACCCATGGTTCATCCGAAATAAAACCCAAGCTATAAATAACAGGCATCACCTAAGCGGTGGGGGATCTATCATTTCACGCATTTTTACTTATTTGTTTACTTTCGCTTGCTTTCTAAATTGGTTAGCCCTAGTCTGTAGTTCCATACCGGAACATTTACCACATTAAAATCTTGATGGCTCTATGTATTTGTGATATTTAGTTCTATTAGTTGTCAATAGTATTTGTTATATTATTCCTCACAGATTCAGATTCTAACAAATATGAGAAAATTATTATCCATTATATTGCTCTATTTGAGTTGAGAATGTTATTGTGTGGTTATTTCTCCAAAAGAAGAGGCAGACACTCTGTCAGTGGACTATAGCGCATACAAATAAAAATAGGGCTTTGTATTTACATTTTAAGTTGCTCAAAAACACAATCTGAAGACATAAGTGATACAAAATGGTCAAAAAAGCATATTCAAATTGCATGCTTTGGAAGGTGAGTTGAAAGAAATACAAACACAACGTTGTTGATATAGTAAAGAACTAAAGATTAACAGGGGAATGAGATACTGCTAGATTATGGGTCGTGTCTGATATGATATGGTGAACCGTACGATCCAGCTTCATTCATTTGGTTTATACAATATTACAATGTGTGCAAAACAGATCACGTAACCTCTAACCCTGACTCACGTGTGGCTATATTGGAGATTGATAAACGATAACGCCAAATTCATTTTATCTATCTCCTTCATACAGATATGTTTCTCCATGGGCCCGTGATTTTGATCGTTAGATGTTGATTGGGATTTTCATAAAATTGATTTTGAAAAAATTCCCATTAAAAGGATTAACTCTTTGAAAACTAATATTAAAAAATGTTACTATTAAAATTAAGTTTTAGCAAAAAAAAAAGGTTTTTAATTAGTTTGAATGATAAATCAACATTCTTTCAAAAAAAAATGATAAATCAACATTATTTGTGAAAAGCAAATATGTATGTTTTAAATATGGACTTTGTAGTCCAGACAAAAAACTTTAATAACCAAAAAAAAGTATATTTCTATAAAAAAAAGTATATTTCTATAAAAGCTATTTCTCTTGGAACTAATTCTAACCACCAAATAAATGATTTACAAAGGAAATTTTTTATCCAAACAATAATAACATTGTAAAAGCCATTTTTTTTACATCAGAAACGTAATTTTGGAGGGTGAGAAATCCTAACCAAATAACCTAAGGATTTATCTGGTTTGAAAAAAAATGTGACTTTTTTTTGGTACATCGGAAAGACAAATTGTACCCGTAAAGAATCAATCTTTGGACCTCTCCCCTACCCAACTCATATGTCCCCAGCTACTACCACTTGAGCTATCATACGGGGACAATGTTACTTTATTTTTGAAAACAACACATTGCTTTGTTTTTTTTATGTTTATATTTTATACAAATAAGGAGGGATCCACTTACTCATGCTTTAATAAAAGTTATCTACTTAATAACTTTTGAGATTAATTTCTATGCACTGACAGTGTAAATAAGTTTTACACCATTATTCAATCACATCCCTCCATTTTTTTAGCTCACAATTAATTTTGAATTTAATAAAATCTAAAATAAAAAATGGAAGGTTGTGATTGAATGATGGTGTAAAACTTTTTTCACCGTCGGTGCATAAAAATTATTCTCATAACTTTTTATAAAAACCATTGAATTACAAGTTTCAAGTGTATAAAATTTCATAATTATTGGATACGTCATCTTAGTTTGATAGATAATATGATTTAAAATATAAATAAATATGACTATAACACCACATACGTACAAATTTATTTCTGATTTAACTCAAATTTGGTATATAATTGTTTACAGAGGTTTTTGGTAAACAAATACTCTAAGTTCTTTAAGTTTTTAAACTGGAAAATCTAGTCGATTGCAAGTTCTTTAATAAAAACACTATCAGAAATGAAACAAACAAACTTAAAAGTAAGAAATTGTTGACAATTTTGATTAAACGGATTGTTTGAAACAAAAGTACAGAAACACAAAAGCTAATAACTGAGAAACAAACTTCAAATTATCTAAATTGGACATACAAAAGAGTGATTACAAAACGGAGACACAAACATAAAAACATTGTTGGTTCAAACAAACACATACTCAGTGGTATACATCAAGGGCTCATTGAGTCTCAGTGATTCAGACATTTTAGAGCACACATAAGTGTTTTTCTGATTGTGAATTTGTGAACCCCTTCAACCTATGTCATTCTCCTATTTATAAGTCGCTCCTTTAACTGCCACCTTCCAGAAGCTGCCCACGTTCTGATCATGGTCTCGTTGGTTTGCTATGCGGTTACCACGTTCTCCATGCTCCATGTCCTTGGTCGGTTTATGTTACTGATGACCGTTGGTCGAAATCTGGCTGACCCTCTTGACAGGTTTGCTTGTCGATAAACTGCTCTCCATTGACGAAATTGACTTTCATACTAGTCGAAATCTGACTCCTGTCGACAACATGGTGATTTCACACTTGACCATTTTTCTTGTTCTTTGCCCTTTTTCCCGACTTGGCTCGTCAACACCATCATTCCCTTCACTTTTGCTTATGGCGAATTTTCAGGCCAACAATAATATTGCATAATTTCATAGTTAGTTTTGCTAAATTTATACCTTATAAAATATTATTAAGCGGAGTCCTAAATTACTCATGGAGTAAATGGATTCTCATTCTATAAAATGTATAAGAAGATAATATGATGATGAAATGGAAATAAATTAAAAATTGATTCGAAAAATTAAAATATATATTTTATTATACTTATTAATAAAGTTAAAGATCAATATAAAATTAATACTTATTTTACATTGTTTGAATTCATATATCTTATAAGAGTGTTAATGATCAAATTAGTCTCTGAGTTTGTAAGTGGGTTTGATTTTAGTCCTTCTGAATTGTCGATTCGAAATCCAACAGCATCGTCCTCATAGCCTCGGCGAGCCTCGCCTGTGAAACGGTGGCCTGCGACCTGATCGCGGAGGTTGAATCCGACGAGAAGATGGACTCAATTTGTTGCCACATATAGTCACAAACCTTTATTTGGGAGATGTATTTAATCCTTTCAAGGCACAGTTTGTGGCTAAATGTCTCTCTCGTTCAGATCTTAAGAATAGATGAAGAACACGAGATGGTAGCGTTGGCGGTGGACTGGTGGCTGATTGGGAAGAAGTGAGAGGAAGAGGAGAAGGGAACAGGAAAAGGAAAAGGGTAAAGACAGGGGAAAAACCAAAATTGCCCTCTAGTCCACCGGTGGACTAAAATACAATTAGCTCCCCCTAGTGGGCACCTATAACATTATAGGGATTAGAATTGATGTGAAAAATATAGGTGGACTCTTAAATGACTAGAAGGATTACAATTTATAAAATTGATGTGAAAAAGTCTACATAACCACCGTCAAATGACTAGAAGGATTGAAATCAATATACTCTAAGAAAAGAATACCCTGGCTGGACAAGTGTCACTTTCTCCTAATTTTGCTTATTATAAATTTTTTCTTTTCTTTGGTGTTCCCCCTCCAATTTTCAGCTTCTTATTTTGCTTACAAAATTTCCTTTTCTTTTACGTTCCCGCTCCAATTTTCATGGTTTGCTCCAAATTAGTTGCTTTTGAGTTTTGAATCTTTTCAAATTCAAATTCAAATTATTGACATGAAAGTAGCCTAAAATTGGCAGACCCTTCTCTCTCTTGGTTCTCTACACAGGTTTCTTTCTCTCTGTTTGTTGGTGTTTCTTTCTTCCCAAACCCTCCTTTCTTTTTCTATTTCCCTTTGTCTTTTGCTACAATCTGGCTCACACTCTCCTCCCTCTTCCACTAACCCATCATCCTTCTCCAATCACACATCATTTATCTCTTTCCTTCTGTTTTACACCCATGGGTTCGAGTGCGTCATTTCTTTTTCAAAGTAAATGTTTTCTTTCATAAATTTCTTTGTTTTTAATTTTATTTTTATTTTTAATTTTGCTGGAGGATTTTCGTTCAGATTTTATTTTGGTTTTGGGTCTTCCTTTGTTTTTTATGTTCATTTTCATTACTATGTTTGAGCTTGATTTTTTTTAAAGGGTTTCTACTTTTGGATTCTGCTATGGCCATGTGTTATTTTCTACATCAAATTGTTTACCTTGTGCTCAAATTGGATCTTTTATTTGTTTGTTATGATCTTATGATCCTAATTTATACCATTTTAAACTTAAATTGCAGGGTTTGTTGCAACAACAGGTAAGAACAATTTGTGAGTTTAGTGACTTAATTTGATGGTTTCCTTGGTTTCAGGATAATGACGAAGATGCACATCTTCTTAGTCCTAAAGCTTTGTTCCCCTATCTCCATCTGGTATCTCCATCTGGTACTGGACAGACGGATTTGCATATGAGGTAGCCAGATCATGTAAGGTACACTTCATGTCTTTGTAACCTTGATGGATATTGCTTTGAAGTGTCTACTCATTACTCAATCTCATTAGAAATTCTGTTGTTTCAAAGCTTTTGGTTTCTAAATCGCTTTGTATTTCTCTGATGTTGTCTTTGTTCATATAAATTTGTCTGACCTTCTTTTCATTATTTTAGTGAATACAATCTTAATATGTGTTGTTGTTTGTTTCAGGAAGAGTCGTACGTTCTTCTGAAATCATACTTTCTATTCAATATGAGAAAAATTGAGTCTTTTAAGATGATTAGCATGGTCTTGGTGAGTGCATGAGTAGAATCTAATTGTGGTGAGTACTCCTAATGACCACAAGCTATTTGAGTAGGTGTGTAAGTTTCTTATGAAAGTTCTGTTATAGTTGCATTTTTGCCTATTTGTATCAAGGTTGCTTCCTTAAGTTGAGGTGTTATTATCTTTTTTGTTGCTTAATTATGGTGAAGTGTTTTTCCTGTTACCATTTTTCTTTAAATTTCTTCCCGTTCATGATTATTTGTTCTTAAACTAGATGAAGAAACACAAGCTGTTACAAGAGCTTTAGTTTGTAAGTAAGCTCCTTGGTTTTCTTTGATATCTTTTTTCTATTATTGTTATCTCAATTCTTTTTATCAACCAAATAGTTATATTTTGTAAGCCCCCTAATGATATAAACACCAGCTTAGGAACATTTTATACTTAATGCCTCTTTGAGTTATAACTTGCTATTGTCAGCTCTTTTTCAAGCTTCAGTTTGTATTCTAATTCTGAAAATTGATATGCTTGCCCCTATCACACCTAGAAAAGTCACTGATTTTAATCCCTTGATTATAGAAAGGTCCGGTGAAACTCCTTGCTGTGCTTTGATTATGCAGACTACACATTGTAATTCTATTTATTGGACTTAATTCCCCTTTATTGTATGACCTATTAAGTTCAAGAGAAACCCAAAGAAAGTGTAGGTGTTGGTGAAAAATTAGAGCCTTTGCAATTTATATTACCCATGAATTGAAATTCTTAAGGACTTGATTCACATGCTTTGCAAAATCATGAACAATGGATTTTTTTCTTATTATTTTTCTGAACATCCAAACAAAAGAATTTCTTACACCTTTAGATTTACTTGAGTTGAGCTTTAAGACTATAACACTTTCAACTTACATTACATTACAATGATAGTAAAGCAAACTAGCAGCTTGTGCTCTGTATACAAAGTGAGTACATTTTTCGCTCATCATTAACCAATTTTTTTTGGACTTGAAGCAGAACTTGCAATACATCACTTGCTTTGTTTCCTCCATATTTACTTGCAGGCAAAATGGTTTAGCCACCATATACCTGAACCTTTAGCAGTGATACAAGGAATGTTGAAGATAATGAAATTTCTAATTTTTATGTAAGATAACACAACAAGAACTGCTTGCTGCAGAGATAGAGATGGGTAGTAAGTCAAGACGAGAGGCGATAACTAAGAAAATGCTTATCCTCTAATTGTAGTCTTTTGTACATGGGGTGCCTGATATATAATTTAGAATGAGATTTTCAATGTATTGTTTTTGCTGTAATGGAATGTGTTTTTGGAATTGTAAAATGTTGTACTACAGATCTAAATTGAAATGAATTGGAATTTACTTGAATGTTTGTCTCCTAAAAGAATTACACTTTGATTTGTTGTTATTCAATTTTTTTTTCCTGTAAAAATTGTTTGATGGTCTGTTTAGCACATAAATCAAAGCCTGAGCTACATATTTTGTGGATTGATTTGTCATTGAATGTTGTGGGGGGTCCTTGCTGATGGTCGGTGCAAGGGGAATCACTATAAATAAATTAATAAATTAATTTAATTTTTAATGAAAAAGAGTCTATTATTTTCCTTTTAATATGAATGTGTTTTTTTTTCATCATATAATAGTGCTTTAAATTTGATTTTATTTGTAGTACTACACATGGATTCAAATTTTATACGACTAAATTTATATGAAACTTTATTAATGTATAAAGCACAGGGAAAATTATTTTTTATATTGTTTAGAAATGAGAATTTTACTTAAACTATATGTGAGTGTATTGATACATTATTCAGCTGGGAAAATATCTATGTTATCTAAATAGTAAATTTTGAGTCCCTTTGATAGTTTAAGTGGTAAGAGGTGGGTGACATATGGATTGGGGATGAGAAGGTCCATGGATCAATCCTTGGCGGGTGCAATATAACTTTCCGATGTATAAAAAAATAGTAAATTTTGAATGAAATTCAAATAAAGTTCGTAGCAAATGAAATTTGATAGTTGAAAATTTATATTTTCATCTACATGACTGTAAAAATTAAGAAAATATTCCAATGAGAATTTTTTTTTTTTGAAAACTGAATAACATATTATTAAAAAGCCTTCAAAAATAGGCAAGCATCAAGGTACATGTTCAAGACACCTACAAAAAAAAACCCCACCCAATGACCACATGGGACTTTGAGATAAGGCCTCATTAAAACCTTACTAGGGGAGGTCCAGGGATCGATTCTTGGCGGGTGCAATTTATCTTTCCGATGTATCAAAAAAAGTTTACATTAACTGAAGTATAAAATTATTTTTCATTGTTTAAATAAATAATTTCATTAGTCACTGGGGAAAATTTCTATGCTCACAAAAATATAGATTTTAAATTTTTACATAAAAAATTAAATATTAATTATTTTTTCAATGTTTAAATAAATCATTACATTAGTCATTAATCGACGGGGAAAATGTCTTTGCTATCTATATTTATAATTTTTATAGAGATTAGTGATATATCTTTATTTATACATAATTAATTTACATTAAATTGAAGAATAAACTTAATGTTCAATGTTTACATTAATAATCTCATTATAATTTATTTTAACTAATAAATTACTTTTCAATATTTAAATAAATAATTTCATTAATAAACGGGGAAAAATTTATGCTAACTAAAATAACAACTTATTTAAATTCTTACACAATAAATTTTTATATAGATATTAGTTATATCTTCATTTATACATAATTAATTTACATTAAGTTTAAAAATAAATTTATTTTTGAATGTTTAAATAAATAATTTCAATCATCATCGGGGCAAACTTCTATGCTAACAACAATAATTATTATTTTTTGAAATTCTTCCTTAAAAAATTCTGATATTATATAGAGATTAATAATGAAAAGAAACTCGAAAAAATATTGACACGTCATAAATTTCTCATAAACTTTTTTTTTTGAACTTAATCCAACTTTTACAACAACTTATATTAGAAATAAACTCAAATATCAATGTATTTTTTAAGACACATGTTTATATATATACACATGTTTTAAATTGATTTATCTCTAATTTAATTTATGTTTAATTATAAATAATTAAAAAATATTGTTAAGTAAAATCGATCGCGGTCGACCGACCGCGACCCGTGCAGTTGCACGGGTAACTTACTAGTATTATTTAAAAATTTATAGGGACTAAAATAGATGTGAAAACGTCTATGAGACCACCTTCAAATGACTAGAATGACTGAAATATGATTTAAAAAATTTATAGAGATTAAAATTGATGTGAAAAAATCAAGGTGACCACTCTGTAATGATTAGATTCGCCACTAGACCGTTAACTGATTAAAATTAACTACGAGACCGTAAAAGACTTACTTTTAGTGAAAGAAAAATATATAAATAATATTTTAATTTTTTTTCAGGCCTCAATTTTATTCCTAGACCTAGTAAAAGACTTCAAACAATACAATTATATACACACATTTCTTTTTCTATACACGCATATTATCATAGTAAACAAATGACTAGTTTCCAATTCTTGTGCGTTGGCCCATACAAGTTGAAGAAGCTCTCCATTTGGCTTTCCTTCTGAGTGAAGAGCCCCCATTCAAAGAAACAAATCAATCAAAGCTATCTGTATCTTATCACTCTATTATACCAATATGGCATTGGCTTTGCTAGCAAGATACCAAGCAAAGCCTGCAAAATAATTTAAAGTAACATGCTAGTCAACATGTGGAGGGTCACAGTGTTGTTATGAGTAGTAGTTGCCGTGTCATCATGGGTTACAATTTTTTTCAATTCTCTTTTTAACATTCTGGTTTCGATTTGATGGATATAGGGCCAAACCTACTTATTTTCTGGCCCATTTCTAGCCGGCAATCACGTTACTCATGAGATAAATGGGTCCATTCTTCATTGAGATTTGATTCTAGCTTGCTGCATTGATTTACTATTTTAACAATTTTTTCTCAGTGTTATATTCCAATCATGAAAGTTATATCTTCATTTTCGCCTACTTTTCCTTATTTATCAATCATCGTGGATAAAATCCGGAAAGAAAAACCCGTCGTGCAAGGCACGGGTGAAACACACTAGTATTCATAATAAAAATAATTAGTTAAAAAAAAAATTCATTTTTATAACTAGGATTGGAGTTGCATATTTGAGTGAGTAACAAATAAAATTGGTATAAATATTATAAAATGGGTAAAAATTAAGAAGTGTATTGTTTTTAGTAAATTAGAAATGGTTAAAAACAATTAAGGAGTGAATAAAATGGGTAAAAATTAAGGATTTTCTTATGGTTCGTTAGCTTTTCTTTTTGTTGTTTTGTTAAAATGGACAACTTTTTTTATGTTTCGGAAAAACAACAAAACAAAACAAAGAAAAGCTAAGGAACCGCGAGATAATCCTTCAACAAGAGGTTCTCGAGCTCAATAGAAAGCGAGTCAAAATTTTACAGCTAGACGTAGGTGAATGAGCCCCTCTTGGCAAGCCAATCTGCAACATCATTCCCTCCCGATGAATCCAAGCAAGACTAACCCTCCAACTTCCGCGAAGGATGTCTCTAATGTCTTGAAGAATCCGTCGTTCCATATGGAATCTCAAGCCCTCACCATCCTCAGGAACTGATGCTAGCTCAGCACAATCTATCTCACAAAGCACCTACCTGAAACCGCGACTCCATGCACCCTAACGCAGTGCCAAAGCTTCTGCTAAGAATGGGTTACCCCCACTGGAATAACTCATGAAGCCCCACCAAACAAGTTCAATTTATGTCACGAATCAAACCACCACCTCCCATACAAGCCTCTCGCTCACCATCCGAGTTTAACTTCACAAAGCTCGTGGCGGTGGTGTCCAACGGTGGCTCAGCCTGTTCGTACCATCACTGTCCCTCAACGGCGGGATGAATCGCATAAAATCATCATGATTGTGACAAAGAGCCTTTTCCAGCTAACTCTATAGATGAACAAGCCGAACTGCACAAGAACAACTCTCTTGAATTACTCATGGGAGCGCAAATTACATATATAAAATTATGAAATAAAGGAAATAATATAACGATATTCCAACTTTCCAAACAATAGTCTTTCAATCCTCTTCTCTTGTCTCTCTCGAAGCTCTCGCTGCCTCTATATATAAGGCTCAAAAGCTACAAAAAGACATCATAAACTGAAACAAAAACTAGTTGGTAAAAGAAAACTGCCACTAATTGAAACCAATTTTAATTAATACATAATGCAAACTGAAGAGTACAGATTAGCAACGTTAAACTCATCAAACATATATAAGGGAATTGTTATTAGAACCCTCCTCATATATTCCTATGTAAAGTCCAAAATAGATATGGCAAGAACAGATAATCCGGACCACCCATGTGAGGCCCCCGTGAGTAGACTTCATTGAACTTATTGAAACTTTTTAAGGCTTGATCGACCTTGTAGCGTCCTCAAAACTTAGGGTCATTGTTTCTTGTATTCAAGGGTTCAAGGGGATCACCACACGTGATTCTTAGCTTAATTTCTTGGGGTGTGTATAATTCAATTGATGATGAGTTCAAGGGTACTTCACCCTATTGGATTCATATCAATGTTCGTGCCTAAACTGGCATTGCATGAGAGGCAACCTTGGCTTTCAAGTTTCAAGCCACGATTAAAAGCAGCATCTATAAATCATCATGAAACAGAAAACGGAAAACAAGGCTTTACCAGTCACTCAGCTCATAGCAGCACTGTGTCTGGTTTTGGTCACTAAAAATCAAGTTCCTCATATACTAAATAGTAACACATAGCGATGATAGGTGTAAAGTTTCAGTTTCATTCTAATATTGATCAACTCCTGAATCCCAACCTAAGAGCTTAAAATATCTGATGTCTCATTTTATACCAACACAACTTTCTACAATTAGTACAATAGCACACCAACAAGGTTAAAAATCACCCCTACACAATGTTTGACTGCAAAAAGAACATAATGATCCCACTAACAAAGTGCACTTGGATACTAATTAAGAAACATAATTATTCCCTGAAAAGTCTAACATTCATAATAAGCAATTTGGAGTCTCCGGAAGAAATATGCCTCCAACAATAATCAAAAGAGCTGGCACTGCAGCAAGGCCTAGAGATAGCCTCCACCTCCTTGATTTAATCTTCTATGTACCATAATTGATAATGGTTTCTGTGGAAATCCCAAATTTGATGATGTTTGCTGCTTGAAACATCATGTTCAGAAACAGTCTTCAAAAAAATCACTAGGAGTAGTTAGTAATCTCTCAACCTTAAGGTATAACTGTATTATCTTCTAACTCATACTCAAACATACTCTATTGGACCATTGACCGTTTCCATCACATCACTACTTTTTTTCCTATAAAGTTTTATTGACTTACGTTAACACTCACAAAGTGTTGGCACTCACTTTCAAAGTGTCTTTGATACTCTTGGTTTAATTTAAACAGGAAACACAGTAGGTAGCTCCTTTTATATATGAACCAAATGTTTACAATTTACACTAAAGAAGCTTGTATTTGCTAAGAATTTATCAAAGTTTGTAGAAAACTTCTACTACATGATTTCCAAATCGAATGCCAACACGAAGCATAATCCGACCTATGACAAGCATTCTAAGTTCAGCGAATGCCACATTCAGAGCTGATCGAATGAGAAAGCTAATACCATCAACTAGCAATGTATTAAGAAGATGCCACCAGGGGTGCAATCAAACCAGCAATGCATGAAGAAGAGGTAAATGCTGCTAGGACCTGGTTGATGAACTGGAAGTAACTCCTCTTGTTAACCATTACACATGTGTTAGAGAAGTTAATTTTCTGATAAACTACTGTAAAGATTATATTTAATTACAAAACATTTTTCTTTTTCTAGAATATCCTCACACTAGATAGAAAGATTAATCTTCTGAACAATGGATAAGAAAGGAAGAATCGGAGTCTCTCACGTCTCCTCTATAAATCCATCAGCCATTCAGATAGCTGTCTGAACATAACATGTCTTGTACCCGAATTTGATTCTGGACATTTTCCATCAGTTACAGAACAAAGTTGGATGATAACAAGAATAGGATAACACAATTAGATTTAGAAGAACAGAACCAAATAGCTTATGGGATGCAGTTCAATGTGAGGTTATCATCTTACCATAACAGCTAGGCATTAGAGATTTTATAGATAAAAACTGGCATGACCAGGTAATTTTAGTGTACTACTGAGATGATATTTTGGAATTGCATCTTAGAGTCAGGGAAGGGGGATTTAAACACTTCAGATTAGAAAATAAACAAGAGGTAGAATGGAAAGTTTCATTCTGCAAAGAAGGATACACTTTCATACAGGACTAACTAGTATTTGGGACACAAAACATCATTGACCAAGAGCTCCAAATATCAGTGACCTTTGAAGATATGAACTTCAAGCACTGGATTTTCCTCGTCCTTGTTGATGAGCTCAAACACACAAACATCTCCACCTACAAGTTTACTTTCTTTTGCAAATATTATCCAACCTTTAGACAACTTTCCTAAACCAAATTCTGGATAATATATAAACTCCACAGGCCACAATTTTTCTTCAATCTTTAAATTTATGATTTGCTTCTTCTCATTCAAGTACTCTCTGATGAAGGAAATGGGTACAGGCTGCACAAATAATGAGAGATATGAGAAATAATGTGATGGGGGAAAAAAGATAGAGAAAAAGAGTTTTGCAGCTTAATAATCCTTACCGGTCTGTACGCAGGTTTAATGACCGGATTTAAACTGACAGTGAAAGAGGGATTCTTTGGGGTGTATTTCCTAGCTTCCCTCTGAGCAGCATTTGTGAAGTGTGGGCCCAGGCTACTTGGCACCCCACCTGTGGTATATATGGTAACAGAACCATTCAGCTCAGGGATGCACAATTTTGAAAAATCCATATTTGCATTATTACTTGAATAAACTTTACCATTTCAAAGGGAGGAGTAATAAGACAATAATTACTGATTGCAAGGGAGAAAATCACAACCATCGATTACTATGAAGATCAAATCAAATACTACAATAAAACTGAGATAAAGACAAAGTTAGATTACCTTGTGCAACTGGAAAGATCAATACTTTCAATGAAAGGGGTTCCCTTTTGGTCAGCTCAAAAACACAAATATCCCCCACTTTCAAATTGTTATCTGTAGCAAATTTCTTCCACCCACCACCTAACTTGAAGAAACTATAATAAACCTTCCAAGTTCTCCCATCCAACCTCTCAAGGCGGATATCCCCTTTTTTCATCTTTAAATGTGTTCTAGCAAAGTGTAATGGGATACGCTGGATTTATAATTTTTACAAGTTAGAAAATCTAGTATTTCAGCTCAAGGAAAAAAAAGATAACACAACTATCTTAACAGATAAAAGTGAAACAATCAAAAGCTCACCAAGGAATATCTATCAATACTGTAAGGTTGCAGCTCAACCACGAAGGTGGCACGTTCAGTGCTTCCTCCTACATCATCTAAAACATTGAACAAAAAGGTTATGTTATGAAAACATGGCCAAAAAATCTAAGCTTGATATTACCTTCAACTTGGACTTTTTTCCGCTTTCTCAATTCAGGGCTTTTTCCAACATCTTTGCTTTTACCGGTTCTCAATTTCTTGCGTGGTTGAGAAAGTGACATTGGTGATTTTGGTTTAGTCTTCTTGGGCGGCGGTATCTCATCACCAATCTGATCAGGGTTGTGCTCTTCACCTTGATTCTCATTTGAAGGATATTCTATTTCAAGGGTACTCTTATCAAATATGTGTACCCTAAAATGAGAAGCATCCTTGAATTCAAACAATACCAAGTGCTCATGATCAAGGGAGTAATATTTCACAAACTCTTTCCAACCCTTTTGGAACCAAAAATATGAATCATGTTTGCTCCAGTGTATCTCCCAACTAGTGTTATCTGGGGCCTTGAGAAATACTGGGTTTGACATGCCACCACTGTATTTCTTCATGAAACCATTTGGAAGAATCTGCATAGAACTGTATGTTAGCTTGCATCATGAATAAACTCAAAAAGAAAGAAAAAAAAACCTTAAAATTTCTTTTTTTTTTTGCAAACAAATTATAAATGGCCCACAACAAGACAGTTATACAGTTATAAGTTTAGGAAGGAACAAACTTGGTAGAGATAATGGCACACACAACCATGCTACATTTGTCTGTGACAGAAAGTACTCAAAATAAATTGCTAGATATAAGTATCTGAATGATGGTGTCCCCATGAAACAAAAGAGCAGTTCATGAACATAAAGGCAAGGCAGTGGTTGGAATCATGATCATCCAGAACTTTCTATACTATGGCTTGCTCATACGACACAGGTCGATTCATACTGGATACACATATTCCTGCTGGCAGATATGCAAATTCCTGTTGCATTATCTTTTTTTAAATAATGATACTAAGGATTTCCTGCTATTTCCTAATCACTCCAAATAAATTAAAGGAAGGAAATTTATAATGAAATTAGGGTCACTTCTTATATAGTGATCACTGAGATAGATAGACTAATCGGGGAGAGCAATTATGTTGCAAAAAGACACATCAAATCAAGAAGAAAAAAACTAATTTGGGATGTGTATACTCCTCAACTACTTATCATGTGCAGTGTCTGTGACATTAGTATCTATTTCACAGTAAAAATTTCAAAGAAGAAAGAAAATGCACAAAAAGAAAGAGGAGATGAAGAGAAGAATGCTTACAAGCTCTCCAGCTTCAAGACATGGTAGTGTGATGATCCTAAAGAAACGGGTTGCTGAGTTCGGAATTTGCTTGTTACTAAGTGGAAGGTATTTTATTTCAAGGGCGTTCTTGTCAAATATACGCACCTCAAACTTAGAAGGTCCCTTGAATTCAAATAAAACCAAGTGCCAAACCATGTGCCCTTGATCAAGTGAGTAATGTTTCACAAATTCCTCCCAAACATTTTGTAACCAAATATCTGAATCTTGTTTACTCCAGTTTATCTCCCAACTGATATTATCCAGAGGCTTGAGAAATACTGGATTTGACATATCACCACTGTATTTCCTAGTGAAAGCATTTGGAAGTTTCTGCACAAAACAACTTACTATAAGCATGCATATTATTGAAATTCACAAGCATAACATAAACTTCAAATTTCATTTTTTAAGATCAATGATAGTAATGATGTCCTCATGTTTCCTAATCACTCCAAATATATTTTAAAATCAGGGCCACTTCTTATATAATGATCACTGAGGCACTTCTTATGAAACGATACATTAAGTCAAGAAGATCCTCGTCCCAAAATTCAAAACCAGAAAACAACACAGTGAGCTACACCCTGAATTTCTAACACCAAATTTCATCTCCAAATCTCACAAAAACATTTTCAAGACAAAAGTTGAGTTCTTTCTGAGCTAGAAATTATAACAGACACCTTCAATTCAACAATCGGAAGATTCAGAAAAAATGGTGTACTCAAACTACACCCCAACCTACTACTCATCCCTGCACAACTCAATCACCTCACTCTGAAAGACCCTTCTCCCTTTCAGCTTCAAGAAAGGATCTTTGCTCTCAACAGAGAAATTAGAAAATTGCACATAAACAAACAAAGGAAGAGGAGATCAAGAAAAGAACACTTACAAGATTTCCACCTTCAATACTTGTTGTGGTGATGATCATAAAGAATTGGATTGGAGAGTGCTTATCTTGCTTGTTGGATGCCATGGATGTTGGGACTATAGAACTAGAAGCTCTCTCTCTTTCAGTCTCAGATAAGGATTGCAACCAAGAGAATCAGACGGGTAAGACTTGAGATGGGAACACTACACTCTTTCAATGAAATATTGTCTGGTTTGAAATCTTTCAATGACAGTTACTTTGCAAATGCAGCTAGCTAGCTGTGATCAGAAACATGAAAACATGAAGAGGATTTTGGATGAGACAGAATCAACTTTGTTACATTTAGTCATTCACATAATCAAGAGTCATTTTCATGTAACCAGAGAGAGGACTAATAATGTTCAGAAATGTTTGCATGAAGATGTCAAAAAGGTTGGAGTTGCATGAAAGTGGCAAAAAAAGGAGAAATTGAAAGAAAGTAACTTCAAACGAAGAGCATAAAGAGAGTAATTTTTTTGTTACAATAAGGAGAGTAATTGCAAAAAAACACTTTCCTTGTCTCAAACATAATATAAAATTTTTTTTAGTAATTAACTACACATGTATTATGTATGTACAAACGTACTTACATTGTAACAAAAAAAAAGAGATTTATAGACACATCAAACTTTGTGGCGGTTATAGACGCCACAAACGTAATTTAATGTTTATTTCAAGTTGTCCACAAAATTCAATAACTTCAAACAAAATCATTTTACCCCAAAAAACAAAATTTAAATTTATAATTTATAGCTCACAAATGAAAGAAACGGTATTTTTAAGAGAGGTTTCTGAAAGAAATATTGATCTTGATTTTTTGGAAATGGTTTTTTTTTTGTATTTTATGAAATTTTTGGATGTTTTTGGGTTTTGAAAATAAATGAAAGCAGATTTTTTTTGAATTTGTATGGTTGAGATGAGATTAAAACATGTATTTGTAACAAAAAAGGAGGAAACTAACTAAAAATATTAATAAGATATAATAAACGGATAAATGAGGACAAATAAATACATGTCTTTCTCTGTTACAAACAAACACAAAACTGAATCCAATTGATAACATTATCACCAAACAAAAATCAATCTATATATATATTATATATATTAGTAAAGCTCACTTGAGCTAAGTATTAAGTATAAATACACATATGGTAATTAAAAAAAGTATAAATACACATATGTATTAAACCATAAAAGCTCACATACCTTTATATTAAATACATTAAAAAATAAAAAATTTAATAAACTAAAAACTGAAAAAATTGTATTGTAAAAACCTATTCAACTACTTATATTAAATAACAACATTCATAGACTTAAAATTGACTTGAGCTTTGCATTTGACAAATTTAAAAAATCAAAATAAAAAGCAAAATAAGATTTATTAATAAATAATTTAGATAAAATACTTTTAAAATAAAAAAATTTCTATCAATATATATCTATCTATATTGTACTTGGGGCTCTTATTTCCCAAAGTAATTATTAGTAAAGCTCACTTGAGCTAAGTATTAAGTACAAATATATGTGAGAACTTACATACATTAGTAAAAAAATTGGTGTTTTAATGGAATAGCTTAGTGAGTGAATGAACGGGTAGTGAAAACTTGTGCACTAATGATTTCAGTTTTAAACTTAATAAATATCAAATGTATAAGCAAAAGAGTAACATCCATGCCAAAAGTGTAACAGACCACAAAGTTATATCTGCAAATGGTTTTAGCACAGTACCTTAAATTAAAATCAAATTTAATGTTAATTTTAAATTAATATCAATTTAGTCCAAGAAAAAAAAAACTATTAACAATAAAGCATACTTCCGCCAAAATTAATCTTGATATGCAATGGTCTTAGTTTGCTGTCCAATTTTGTACACGAATATATGTCTATTTTTCTTAAACTCACAAACTCTTAGAATTCCTTAACATAGTAACTCCGAAGAAAAACTAACATTAAATTAAAAATAGGAGCATGATGGCAATACCAGTGTCAAAAACTGAATAAAATTGTTAATGTCAGGAGGCTATTCAACTATCTACATTAAATAAATAAAAAATGAAATGTATTATATTGAACCATGCATCTATTATATCTCTATATAAACAAACCAGTGAAATCACTCACAACTCAAATTATTCATATTTCTTAGACTTCAGCTGCTGGTGAGAAAAAATGACAATTGTCTCTAACTACTTCAACAAGTATGTCATTTTTAATTATTTTAGTTAATTTCAAAATTGCTTTTTTAAATTACTCATTCTTATTTCTTTATTGCAGGAGAAAGATCATCAACAATAACAAGAAACACACATTACTTAGTGATATATCCCCGTTGCAGATGATTGGAAAATAAAACTGTGAGTTTCACATATATGGTAATTTACTAAATAATTCTTCTCATTCAATTGAAATCATACAAATATATCATCATTTCTATATTTATATGACACAAATCAGTAACAAAGTGTGAGCCACATAAATTTATATATGCACTAGAAAGATAAGTGTAAAATGTAGTACTCATTATATTCTTGATAAGAAATAGGAATCTTTCACTCCTCAATATTGTCATATTATGGAAAAAAAAATAGCAACTTAATCATTCAAAGGGAACAAATGACGTCCATCCTGCAGTTAGATAGAATCTATTTTTATGTTCGTGAAAGTGATTTTAAAAGAACTTCTATGCCACCAGCAATGGTAAACAACCACATCAATCTTGATAAAAAAAAATTAGCACAACTGATAACATCATTGCAACGACTAAATCAATATTAGAAAAAAAAAAGTAGACTACCACGTTCATTTCAATACTAATCTAATTAAGTAATTAAATTTCTTTTATATAAAAAAAAACTACTCTCATTTCAATCTCAATAGAAATCTACCTATTTTTTCTTCCGATGAAGCAAAAAAAAAAATCTACCTTTTTGATCTTTTTTTCCCTTATTAGAGAAAGAAAGTGTGAGAATATCATAACTCAATTATATTTAATTATACATATATTCTAAATATTCTTCTAAATAATAGCTTTCTTACCTTTCTGCAAATTTAAATATTACAATTAAAAAATACAAATTAAAAACGGACCCGTGCAACGCACGGGTTTAATTTCTAGTTTAAATAGTATAAGATATTCACCTACACATAAAAATAACATCATCCAAAAAAGGCCCCTCCAAAAAATTCTAATTACAATATTGTAAACTAAATACTAAACAAAAACTGAAAATAACACAAATAATTACAAAAATTAGGGGATGGCTATTAGTGCATTCTTGAACAGTTCCAGAACTTGTGAAGGGAAAAAAATTGTAATTTGCATCAGGAATGATGTGGGAAAAAAAAATTATCCACAAAAATAACTTAAACTAAAAAAGATATATATATATATATATATATATATATATATATATATATATATATATATATATATATATATACTCACCCATATCAGTTTTTTAGATGTTTCCTTCCATCCCTTTCAATTCCATCTTCTGAATGTCATATACTCATATACCAGCCAATATTCTGTTCACAAGGCCCACAAAAATCTTGGTTACCAGAGTGGAAAAAGCACTTGACTGTGTCAAATAGAGAAAATAGGAAGATGAAGTTCTAGAGAGAAAGAGGAGATTGGTTACCTGCAGAGTGGAGGAGGAGTAGTGCTTCTTGTCTCGAGGCTTTGCTTTTGTTCAGAGAAGGTACTAACTAGACGCGTTTAGTTTGGAGAGTTTGTGTGCTCTTCTTAGTCCTACACGGTCTTTGCCTGCTGTGCAAATCTGGCCTTTCCCTGCTTTTTCTCTTTTAAGAAGAGCCAATATTAATATAATGAAAGCTTCCTTGTCTCTTGTTGCAGGAGAGATAAGTCTGCATTGAACTACTATTATGAATGTTGTCAAAATGAAATTCAAGTCTCTTTCATGAATGCACGTAACTGCAACAAAACAGGGTTCCATCCCTCTCATTTTCCTCTTCCATGCTCTCTTCTTTTGCTTTGGCTTTCCCACCTTTCTTACACATCTGCAACTTGCTCTATTTAGTTCGTATCACCCATCACGTGATATAGCACCTCTTTTACTTTTGCAGCTCGTTGACTCATTTTTACTTTTGCCATTTTTTTATTTTTTTTGTTTGTTTAAAGGAGGTAATAATAATAATAATAGGTGTTTGATGTGGTACATTACTTCAGGTCAAGGTATGATACCCTAAATGAGTTAGCATAGTAATAAAATCTCATGTATTACATGAGTCAGCAATTATATTTTCTCAATAATATACCTTCAGATTAATGACGTCGATTAGATAGGTGTTAAGTCTCTCCCTTGATTGAAATCATGTCGCTCAGACTCAATGTTAGGGTCGAGATTCACTGCAACCTCTGCAAGGTCGTGATGGACGTCAACAAATATTGTCGGGGACAGTTGAGCTGCCCAATGAATGAGAGTACTATTGGGACTAGAATTATAACATTGAGAATTATAAATTCCTTTACAACATGTCATTAGTGATTAGTCTATTAAATCACCTAATGTGGGTTAGTGGGTATCACACCAAAAAAAAATGTGGGTACCATAGAATTAATAATAATAATAATAATAATAATAATAATAATAATAATAATAATAATGGAAAACGAAATATATATATATATATATATATATATTCACATGAACTAAAACTAAAAATGAGTAAGGTAAAAAAAAATAAGACAAATAAAATTGGGTGCTGAAAATATTATATGTGAATAGTATAAGTGTAGGTATATGAAGTCACCACCAATTTATTTACGGAAATTGAAACCCTCAAAATGATTAAAAAATATATAGGTGGTCATTAAAGTTCTGAATCTAAGAGAGGGATAGCACCCGCACGAGGCAGGGACGAGAGTGCCTTCTCGCTCTCCATCCCCACATTTTTCTTTAATCCCCGCCCCCATTCCTCGTGGTAAAGGTGAATTTTGATCTCATCCCTGTTCCCTATCTCCCCACATATCCCAACAGGGATCCCGAATATATATATCATTAAAATTTTAAATTAAATATGTAAAATACATAAATTAATTTAATAAATACAAGTTTTTTTATGGACGAATGTTAGTTGTTAATCATGTGATAATGCAACTAAATCAATATATAACAAAGTTCAAATAAAATTAAATGAAATTCATGAAGTTTACAAAATAAAAAATATAAAACATAAAGTATTAAATTCAACTAATCTAAAATTGGAAGTGTAAAACTCAAAATATTTTCTCGAGCATTATAACTCAAAATATTCTCTTGAGCATGGATCATGGATGGTTTGAAGATTACTTTTTGTAGTCATCTTGAAAAAATGGTTTGAAGCTTACATTGCATGTTGCTAGAGGTCATGGATGCTAAGACTTTGTGCTCTCTCACCCTCTCTCCCAAATTAATCCTGTGCTGTGTTTGGTGACCAAATTAAATGAATCAAATAATAAAAGTAATTTTAAATTTTTATGTTAATTCACTTAGTTGCTTATTTTTCTTGCACAAGTAATAAACATGTATACAAAAAGATAAATTCAATTTAAAAAAGTACGTACGCGCGTACTCTTGTACAGTTTGCCATCATTTAGTAGGAGCTGAAGTTTCTTTTCTTGGATTGATCCTTTTTGATATTTTCATGCAACTCCAACATGTTACCCACACCTCTTCACAACAAAGTAATTGCTGTGCTTTTTTTACACATTAATGTCAAGCATCAAGTTTCCTCGTTGCTAAGAAAATCTTGATCGGAAGATATGCTTTTTTCATATCTTGACAAAAACTACACTTGACCAACAACATTTAATATTTCTTTTCATTAGTTCCCATGAATTCAATTTTTTAGATAGTGACAGATCTCTCTTAATTAAGCACATGAGGGTCACATAATTTTATGTAGGATAAATGCATATCTCACATATAAACTTATCTTATCTTAGAGCATCTCAAATGGTAGGATCTTATTTTAGGACTTAACTCACTTTTTGTGGGTCCAGACTGCCACATAGGATTTAAGACACTCATAAGGTCCCCATACACATTTTACTCCAGTGGTTGAGATCTTATTTTACTTTTAACTTGACCCACAGTACTTAATATATTTATATTATTTATTTCTCACCCTATTTTTCATTTTGGTTCTGGTATTGAAGGAGAGAGAAAAAAATATTATTTAATTTAAGATCTCAGATTTGAGAGTACCTGAGCTAAGACACGGATCTTAACTTTTGCTAAGATCTCATGACATGTAAGATAACTCCAATGGTGAGATTTAATAAGATATGGATCTTATTTTAAGATCTCAAAATAAGGACTCCATTGGAGATGCTCTTATACTCTCTCCGTTCCTGTTTATAAGAACCAAATAGAAAGTGCACTTGGTCTTTTTTATAAGAACTAACTTGAAGTTTGTGGAGAATTAATTATTTTTGGACAAAAATGCCCTTATTTAATTGAATTTCTCTCTCTTTTCACTTGCTATAGCATTAATGATGCATAAAAATTAAGAATAATGGGTGGAGGGTAACTTTGGAAAGTTGATATAAATTGAGAACAAATTTAATGCAATTATCTAGATTAACTAAATTTCTTAAAGGGTGTGAAGTGGTTGCTTGGTTCTTATATTAAGAAACGGAGGGAATCAAGAAATAGACACTTCTATAAATGTTACTCCCTTATGTTTTGCCTTTCTTGATTTTTTTTCTCTCATACTATTATTAGTAGGTCGACGACATCATATTTTATTATAATGATTTTTTAGTAATTTTGAAATCTAACTTTTACCTCATGAATTAAATCCATTCTGGAAATGTTTTATTTTCTACTTCAACCGAAATGTTATGAATTAGGAGATGAGCTATGCTAGAGCAAAGTTGGCCGGAGGGAGGCGGTGGCCGGAAAGGAGGCTCCAGGATGTTTGATCAAGTACTTGGGAGGCAAAGAATGATGAGTTTCAAATAATTCATTACGATCTTATTCGGTTTTTGTCAATGGTCTGGCGGATGGGGTGACACGAGCAATGGTGGGATCAATCTTTGCGAAGGTTGGAGGATTGCGTAGTGTTTTTGTTCAGAGGAGGTGGAGGATGGGTAGACGGTTGAGATTCGGTTTCGTATGCTACAACTCGAATCAAGAGGCAGATCGAGCAATTCAAATGTTCAATGGTTTAAAATTGAAAAGAGCTTATCTGGTGGTTAAGAAGGCAATGTATCAACACTCAAAGGTGAAGGCAAACTCAGTTCCTATGAATGTCCTTGATAGCAAGAAATTCATAATGCGTGGAAAGTTTGGAGGCCAAAGATAGTTAAGCCAGATATGGATCGCGTTCCTATTGATTTATTGACTCCATCTCTCATTTTGTCTTTCCTATTTCTATCTTCCCTATCTATCATATGCACATCATATAATTCATTTCCTCTCTTCTCTTGCAATTCCTATATTTATCTTTATATGGCTTAAATTGTATCACGAAAGTATCCCATTGCCGATCGTCCTCCCAAAGTTTTGAGATCACATTAAAAAAATAAAAAGACATTTCTCAACAATTCACTATAAGTGAGATATTGAACCTTGTACCAAATGCTAATAAACTCCTAATTGGTGTACCGGAGTTTGTTGGTGTTCTTAGGCACCGTTTGGACACACAGCTTAATTAAGCACTTATTCATAAGTTATTTTAAAATATTTATTAAAATAAATTGAAAATAAGCTATATATAAGCATAAGCTCTTTTTCATAAGCTACGCTATCCTGAGTAGCTTATAAAAATAAGCTCAAAACAGATTAAGTTGTTTGCATAAGCTCTTTCAAACACCAACATAAGAGCTTTTGCTATCAAATAAGCTCTTCCAAACAGGTCTTGATCCAAACATGTTTTGAGACATGGAGATCCACGTTTAAGGCTTTGATCCAATTTTGGAACTCAGATCCACATTTTGGATCCGCAACCAAACACACACTAACTTGAATTGGAGTTTATTTTTTCTTCTTGTTTTTCATGCCTTCCGAGTCCAAATTATCACATTTCTTTCTTTCCTATTGGAGGTTTGATGGAAATTTGGTGCAAGTTAACATCAGCACATCAGACAAAAACCATCTCGTCCTACACATTCTTTGAAGAAATCAATTGTTGTATTGTTCTTTGTTAAACCCCTCCCTATCCTCTGTAATTTTCATTACAGAAAAAAAAATCCAAATTTTCCTCTGACATAACATAGCAGCATCAATGGAGGAAAAACATGAAGGGAAAGGACACAGGTTAATCCTGATGCCAACACCATTCCAAGGTCACATAACACCCTTACTCCAACTCGCTCAAATCCTCCACACAAAGGCTGGTTTCTCCATCACCATCATCCACACCATCTTCAACTCCCCTGACCCATCTTCTTATCCTCACTTCACCTTCCACCCCATCGCCGACGGCTTATCGGAAACCGAAACCGCCACGCTCGATGCGCTGCACCTCACCGACCTCATCAACATCAGATGCAGACACCCTTTGAAGGATTGCTTGGCTACGTTGTTGTCCCAGGTTGATCAAGACCCTGTTGCTTGCTTCATTGTTGATGCTGCGCTTTATTGCACGCAAGGTGTTTGTGATGAGGTTCAGCTTCCTCGTCTTGTGCTTAGGACTGGTGGAGCTTCCTCTTTTCTTGTCTTTGCCTCTTTCCCTCAATTGAGAGAAAAGGGGTACCTCCCCATTCAAGGTGGGTGGCTTCTTCAACATTCATAATCAATTAATCTTACATACCCTTTTCCTCAAACATGATTAGTTCCATGTTCCATATTGATATGGTATCTGTCTCTGTTTCTCATTAGAGAATTTCCATCTCTGTTGATGTTTTTATTGGGTTTAGGCTATGATAGTTAGGGTAAATAGCTTATGGAAATATGAGCTTACTTATTCATAAGTTAGTTTGAGAAACTTATGGAAATAAGCTTGAAATAGGTCATATATAAGCATAAATTCGTACTCCTAAGCTAATTTGAATAACTTATGAAGATAAGCTCAAAACAACTTATAGATAGCCCGCAAGTTATTTACATAAGCTCTCACAAACACTTGCGTAAGCGCTTATGCTATAAAATAAGCTCAAATAATCTATTCCAAACAGGGTCTTAGTTTTTTCCAAGGGATAGATTAGAAGGGTAAATTTTGGAATTATAACAACTAATTGGAAAATTAATGGTTGTGTTAATCACAATCTTAGTGTTATCCTTGTGCTTTATCTTCTGAGATGCACTCGTCAGTTTAGATTGGGAAACAACACCAGAATGCTATGTCTGAGGGGATGGATTTTCCTGTGAAGAAGGAAAGGGACCTTTTTATCAGTAAAGCAATAGACTATTATAATTTTTAATCTTTTTTATTATTTTTTTCCAAATACTATATATTTATTTCAATTCAAAAATAGAAACATTTCCTACTATCCTTTCCCCCTCACAAAGCTTGGGCATAAACATTTTTTGCAGGGTTGGATTCTCTCACAATTTAAAATTGTTCTGTTTTGTTTGCTTTGTTTACTCTACTCATGTAGTTCTGCTCTCTTGTTTTTGTGATAAAACATGTAATTTTGCTTTTATGATTTATTTATTTTTCAATGTGCAATTGGAAGCAAAATGCACTTGATATGGGAGGGCCTAAGATTTCATATTTACTTCTGTTGAAAATCTAGAATCTCGATTGGAGGAACCTGTGGTTGATCTTCCTCCGCTCAAAGTGAAAGACCTTCCAGAGTTTCATTCACTCCATCCTGAGTTATTTTATGAATTTGTCTGTCGCGTTATTGAAGAATGCAAAAAATCTTCCGGGGTTATTTGGAACACCTTTGAAGAGTTGGAATCATCTGCACTGGCAAAACTGGGCCAAGAATTTTTGATACCAATATACCCTATAGGCCCTTTTCACAAATACTTTCTTGCAGGCTCAAATTCCACTAGCTTGTTGACCCCAGACAAAAGCTGCATCTCTTGGTTAGATACACAAGAACATAAAAGTGTTGTTTATGTGAGTTTTGGGAGCATTGTAGCGATAAGCGAAGGTGAGTTCTTGGAGATAGCTTGGGGGCTAGCCAACAGCAAGCAACCATTTCTTTGGGTGGTTCGACCGGGAATAATCCGCGGCTCGGAATGGCTTGAACCATTGCCAAGTGGGTTCCTAGAGAATTCGGGGGGAAGAGGCTGCATTGTGAAATGGGCTCCCCAAGAACAAGTGCTGAAGCACCCCGCAATCGGAGCATTTTGGACTCATTGTGGTTGGAACTCGACTTTGGAGAGCGTGTGTGAAGGGGTTCCAATGATTTGTAGTCCATGTTTTGGAGACCAGAAGGTAAATGCCAAGTATGTGAGTGATGTTTGGAAGGTTGGGGTGCAATTACAGAATAAGCCCGGGAGAGGAGAGATTGAGAAGACCATTAGCAAACTAATGCTTGGGGATGAAGCAAACGAGATTAGAGGGAATATCTTGAAGTTGAAAGAAAAGGCAAATGTTTGCTTGAGTGAAGGTGGTTCCTCTTACTGTTTCCTTGATCGCTTGGTTAGTGAAATATTGTCGCTGAAATCTTCTGCATCTTGAGCTCATTGATGCTAATTCAGAACTCTGTTTACATTCAACCACATGCAATTGGTTGGAGGAAGTAGGAGTAGCCATATTATTATAATTGGATCGCAAATATAATAATGTGGGGAACTGGGACAGTCCCTCCAACATATAACTTTCCCATGGTTCGAAATTGTGTCATCACCTGTTCGAGGATCTAGTGTGTCTATCACTAGATCAACACTTTGTTTGTAAATGCAGATATAGCATGTGAATATTGGCAACCATTGCTCTTTCCTTGTATACAGTTCAATGATGAGTGTTTCTTCACTTTTCTCAATTCACATGTATTGTACTCTTACTCTCTATTTGCATATATTCTGTTGAGCTTTATTTTGTAATATATACTTGAGTTTAATTTTGTAATGTATACTGTTAATATTCTCTTAGCATGTTTGGATCTGTTTATTTTTTGTAGAATCATTTCTGTCATTCGAAAGCTGCTCAATGAAGTTTTTCTTTAGAATTGCTTTTGGCTTTAGAATCAATTATTGAAGGATTTCTAAACATGCTACCTGTAAGATATGATGTGTGTTTGCTTCAGTTGAGACGTAAGTACTGAGGCAGTATAAGTGAAAGCAGAAATCCCTCGCAGGATTTTCTTTAATCTAAGACCACTTGTTTAATTAAGAGGTTTGAATCTCTTACCAACACATGCATTTATGTACCACTTGTTTGAAGAAGGATAGGGAAAAATTGAAAGCTAAAATTTTCCTGCATTTATTATTTCACTATATGTGAATGTCTTAGGTTGTATACCAGTTGTTTGTTGATTTGAAAGCTAAACTCATCATGCTTTCATTATTTCCCTCAACCAGAACAATAATTATGTACGGAATAAAAGAACAAAATAACAGTCCTATGGTACCAATTCTTGTAGCATCAAATAGATTCAAGTTGACAAGAAACATCCAGTAAAATTGTTCGCTTGACTGCTTTTTGTTTGAACCATTTCTGCAGTTGGCTTTAAAGACACATAATTCAGGAATAGTAATTTTTCTTGGTGAATATGTTTCATTGAAGATCCCATATGTTAAGGACTGGAAAACTTATAGGTAGATATAATAACGTTTCCAGGAATAGCAAATTGAACTTGATTTTAGACATGTGATCATAGCCGCGAAACTCATTTAAGAAGCAGTTGCAGCCAGAAATCAGATTGTTGGAAGCACTCTGAAACTTATTTACATTGACATCATAGATGAATGTAGCCCTTTGACTTTTCAGTATACTTCTGATGTCTAAGTTAAATTATGACCAAAAAAAGTATCCATTGAGTACTGAAAGTTGTTCTGTCTTGTACTTTGCAGCTAGGAATCATGTTAATATTATAGCTCAACTACAAACCTGATGGTGTATTTACAAAAATGATGCAGCCCAAAGTTTTATTTTACAAATCTTCATCACTCTCACTAGTACCTGAATCATCCAAGTTCACTGCTGCAACTTTGGAAGCACTAATCCTAAAAGAAGCAGAACGAATCTTGTAAGGTAACTTAGCATTATTGGTTTCAACCACCACCCCATTATCACACCCTTCTTTCTCTTGCTCCCTCTTCAAATCACTCGGAGGCAAGAAACAATCAATAGACAACCCTTTAACATTAAAATCGACTTCCTCAATTTCCCAAACCTCTTCCATTCGCGTCCTCGAATGCGTCTCAGGGCCCTCACCGAACCGGAACAACGACACCCTCGTCTTCCCAGAATGGGCTACCTGAATGCCATCCACGGTTCTGTAGTCTTGTATTAAGGATTCCATGTTGGTTTCCCAGTATATAGAATCAGTCTCGGAGGACTTGAGTTTGAGCAAGTGGGAGTCTTCTAGCTGAATCAATAGACCTGTTCTCTGGCTGAAATAGCCCCACACCGTGTGGCGAACGATCTCGACGTTGCTGTTGCTTCTTGCCCGCAGTGATGATGGCTCTGCTTCGAGTTTTAGGATGAAACAGTCTTCCTTGTTCACTGTTTTCTCTCCTATGCAGGTTGAGCTGCTGAATAGATTAGCTGTGGACCTTGGATCAAGACCCTGTTAAAAATATGAGAATTTAAGGCATTAGTCTTAAATTCATCATCAAATTGTGAATTATGCTGTTGAATTTTGTTGAAGTTGCTTAAGTTAGAAACAAAGAGTTCATTTTGTGAGCAAAAACAGTGACCAACATCTCAACGTGAGTGCTCGCATTAAGCGGTAAACAATTGATTGCAAAATGTGATCAATTTCCACGGCGAGAATCGAACTAAGAAGGAAACAAAACAGGACCAACACACATTTAGCTTACTGTTTTGATTGAGGCCCAAATGAAGATCAATTTTTATCTTTATCCACCAAGAAGAAAATGCCAAACTCAGTTACCTCAAGACTCAAGACTCAAGAGGGTGGGGACAAAAGAATGTAACAGCTTTAAAATGGGATAGAACAGGTTGTCTCGCGGAGGAAAGTTTAAGATATTGTTGACTTATGTTAATGGAACTTCTAAATTGGAAAACAATTCTTTTTTTGAGACTTTAAACTTTAGGAACAAATTTCTCCGCATTTATCTCTTAGATTGTTGACTTCTATTAAAAATAATACATCAGTTCAGGTGGGGCTAAGGAGGCAAATTTCAATGGAAAAGCAAAAGGTAAGAAAATTAGCTTTTATATATGGTTAGCTAATTCCTTTAGAAAACAAAAACTTTGTTAGTTGGACTTCTTTTCTTTCTTGTTGGTATGTTTTGGTTTGGTAAGCTCACCAGGGACCCCATCCTACCCCACTTTTCTTCTCATGCTATTGGGAGCTAGACTATATGAAAAGTTAAAGATAAAGGAGATTGAAGTGAAAAAACAGCACATGAGAAAACCTGAAAACTAAGAAATAGAAGAAAACAAAATGCAGCAATAGCTTGTTTAGAAATTTCTTTATAATTGATTCCATAGCCAAGATGAACTTGGGAAAATGTTATATTAGTAGCTTTTATGTATCATAATTGATTCTGAAGAAAATTAAGTAATCCAAACATGGTGTGCAATAGGAGCCACAAATAAGGATAGGCGCGTGATCTTCATGACTTTCCAAGCCGCTTTTCTACATGTTTAGAAATTATTCAAAAATTAATTATAAAGTCAAAATTTATTTTGGAAAAAAAAGAAGTTCATTCATATTAACTATCTCAGCAATTTCTTGCTAGTGCAGTGGTTATGTCCTTTACGAGGATATGAAGAAACTTGAGAGAGTTTACGATTGGGGAGGAGAATCTTAATCTCGAACAGTTAGGTTGACATTCTACTTTATTTTTGTGTGTTTCCTTTTTCAACTCCCAAACAACCATGAAAATAAAATGAAAAAGAAAACACACGGTTGAGAGTTGAGACTTTAGACTTTAGACTTTAGACTTTAGAGGGCCCTTTGGCCTATTCATATTGGTCAGAGGAACCCACTTCCCCAACCTTTAAACATAGTAAGAGAGGCAATTCATACAATTGCCATTGAAATCAGTGAAATATGTCATCAAGTAGAATCATTCATTTTTCACCCCACACATATGCTCATATCATAATTAAGCATGCTACTTTGTGTTCTCTTCAAACAATCGCACATCATCAATTTTACTGCGATCATGATTAAGCATGCTCCTAGCTCCTTCATGTCCCATACAAACAAACAATCTACCCCTTTAAACAAAAGAAAAAGCAAAATTGTTGGAATAACCTTTAACATACCTGTAAGAAACGCCTAAGAGGTCTTGGTGGCCCACGAGAAGCATGAGAATGATGCCATGGTGTTTGTCTCCAAGCCACTTTGCCATCACTTCCAGCACTGATCTTGTACCCAGAAACCACAAGCTCTAAGCACCATAACTCTGGCCTCTTCTGCCACACAACAAAACCCCCAACCTCTCCTTTGGTCTGCAAATTCTTCACCTTCATCATCTTTTTATTACTACTCTTCACCCCACCTTCCCCTGCTCCTGAAAACTCTGAAGTCACCATCTTCACCTGCCCCATCGCATACATGCTTTCAATGGAATTCAAAGCCCGTTCTCCTCCCACCGCTGCCACATACTGTTTCAGTATATATTTCGCCATTGAAACCTCCTAAAACATCATTCACAACACACAAAAATCAAAAGGGTATTTTGTTTTCATTGCAAAGATCAAATTATTTTCCAAAACAGAGAAAAAAGAGAGCATTGTTTCAAAAGGGTATTTTGTTTTCATTGCAAAGATCAATTAAAACAGAGAAGAACAGGACATTGTTTCAAAAGGGTAATTTTCTTTCCATCGAAAACAGAGAAAGAAGAACAGAGCATTGTTTTAGCAAATAGTACTACTGACAATGTGTTGGTCTTTAATGCTGCGTGTGATGGGTTGGTTGTCAGGGTTGATAGGTGAAGGAATTAATGGCGCTCCTACAACACCAAGTAAGAGCTGAATCTCTGTGTTCCTTCCTCCTAAAACTGTTGTCATGGATGATCTAGATTCAGCAGCGTGTGGATTCATCCACAACTTCATATTCTGCCAAGCTCTAATGGTTCCACTTTTGTGGATGAGAATCTCCTCAGGGATAGGAACCTCAAGCACCGTTTCAAGCCCATCCTCACGGTCAAGATTGGGACAGAGCTTCTTCATTGAAAAAACAAGAGAATTTAGAAAGTGTGTGTACTTAGATTCTGGACCCAAGTGAAGGACAACAATAAGGGATATATGAGAAAATAACAAGAGGGTCAAGTTGGAGCGTTGTTGGATAGAAAGATAGTAATGGTAGGAACAAGAACAAAAGCAAGTTGCAATGCAAGTATGAGTTGAGTAGAATTGAAATTTGAGTATGAAACTTTGGGAAAAGATTGTGCCAACCAAATTATGTGTGGGACCTGCCCTTATAACGTGGTCCGCTATGTCTATGTCGTGTTTGCACGCCTCTATTATTCACACTACACACTAACTTAATAGGGGACTTAACCTAACTTGTACTTCCATTCTAATATTATTTTAGAGTTTATAATATATGTATCATCCACATAGACAATTCTATTTAAGTTAGGTATAACTTTTATAGGCGTTGTATCCTCTTCATACCAAGTATTTTACGTAGTTGTATTTACAAAAACTCAAATTTGATACCTCTGTTTAAATTTGAATAATCTTGTGCTAGTTGATCTACTCGTTTGTTTAATATTATCCACTTTAGTTTAATTGTTGTTGAAAGTGACTTGTCTATGTAGTTTCATGTTAATCCGTTTTTTTATTTTTCTTTTCCCCAAAGGGAACATGTTGAGTTAGCCTTCCGTTTTTGAAGTGCTTCAAAGTTACCCTCTAATGTCACATTTTAGATGTACTATCATTGTCTGTGTGGTGAAAGAAGTAAAAGTCCCCACTAAGTTTGGTGCTTTGTTAGTCTTTCACATCAACGTTTCTACTTGCCCTAATTGTTCATGTTTTCGGTTCAATTTGTGTCTCCAAAAAAGAGAGTCAAATCTGCTATCACTTCTGTTGAGTAACGGAGGGAACATTAACAATCTGAGTAAAAAGGAAAGTTTTGAGTGAATCACCATTTTGGTCCATGAGAAAGAAGGCCCCGGTCATAATAGTCCCTAGGAATCATTAATGGCTAAAAAAATCCCTGTAAGTCTTAACGTCGGTCATAGTAGTCCCTATTTAAGGTGGGTCGTTAGTCCCTGGGACGGAAAATGCCTATGTGTCACGTTATGTGCCACGTGGGTTTCAATTTGGTCCCCGATATTATCAATTTAGTCCCTGACAGGTTTTTTTGGTAAATTTAATTGAAGTTAAAAAAATAAAAATAGAAAATTCTAATTAAATTTAATTATAATTATGAATTAAAATAATTTAACCACAATCTTGTTTTTTCAATATTCATTATAGTAAAAAAAAAAACCACATCCTTTTTAATATTTATATCTTCAACGTTTTTTCATCATCTTCATCTTCCCACAACAACAAACCCAGAATATTAATTTTATTCACATTCATCATCATCATTCTTTTATCATCTTCATCTCCAACAACCACAAAAACCCAGAAAAATAAATTACTCACCCTCTCACTCACTCAAAACTCAAAAAAATTTACCTAGCCTCCACCGATTCACTCAAAAAACAGAGCATGAGGAATAAGAAACCGGGTAAAGAAACAGAGAAACAGAGCATGAGGAAAAAGGAAAGAAAACAAAGGGGATAAACAATGAAAATGCCACCTCCACCTAATACAACAAAAATTCAGATCTTTCTTCTTGAGCATGTAACCGTGACAGGACCACGGAGCCCCATCACCCTTCTTTCCGCGCCGTCATCAACCTCTCCAACGCTCGCCGTCATCAACCACCAACGCATCTTCTCCGGCGATGAAAAACTCAGATCTGAGAGAACGGAACCCAAATTGGAGACCTTGTGACAGTGGAGAGATGATGTTTCATCCGCAATGGCTGCTGCAGCCGTCCTTGCGGCTGTTGGAGAGCCTTGGGTTAGAGTTTTGGTGATTATCTCGTTCATGGCCTTGGCTATTTATCAGTATTCCAAAACCCTTTCAGCGGGGAAAGAAGTTGAAGAAGTTGGTACACAGGAGAGGAGGCTTCCAATTCCACTTCTTCTTGTTGCTTTAGCTATTGGCTTACGAGTTGCTGCTAAGTGGGCTGGGTATAGGCACTTGACATGGGATTTTGGAGATTCAGAGGATTTGGGGATTTTGATATGGTTCTAGGGTTCACTGATTTTGGAATTTTAAACCCAATTCGAAGGGACTAAAATGATCGATTTAACCCTCTTATAACTTTGTCCTACGTGGCTGAGTCTATGTGTCACTTAACGTTGGTTCCATCCCAGGGACTAACGGCCCAAAGTGGTTAAGGACTACTATGACCGACGGAGACAAACTCAGGGATTTTTTTCACCATTAATGATTTCTAGGGACTAATATGACCGACGCTGACTTTCTCAGGGACCAAAATGGCGATTCACTCGGAAAGTTTTTAGGTGATGAGAACCTTCTCTATAGCCTTCAACTTACTCAGTCAGTCAGTCGAAATACTTATTGAGAATTAAATCATTTAATGAAGAATTATGGAAGTATCTCAATTTCAAAAGTCTGCTGGAGGATAGTAAAGTGTGCCATTCAAATTAATTAAAAGAATATTATGAGGTTGAAACTTGATAAATTTTATGGAACTATTAAATTTCTGAAGAAAAAAAAACACTAAAATTACTACAAAGTTAACCTTATATTACCACTTCTCAAGCACCACCATCAATATCATGTGCTCTTCGGCAAGAACCGCCCTTTAACGGCGGTCGTTGTGAGTCTCAGTAGTCACGATACAAACAACCTTGCCACAACTTCATAGCCACCATCATGTCGCACCATAACTCCATCACCCAACCTCGACCTCATCCAACCAAAACCTAGCGAGCCCCTACCTTCAGGCCAATCACTGTGACAACAAACAAACCCAAGCTCATTAACACGCCATACTTCCTATATAGCCGACTTTGAAGAAACATTGTCGTGCCTCAAAGCTTTTGTCACATCTCTTTCATGAGTCGTGCCTGAAGTCATCACTTTTAGAGTCATCGCGCCGTGCAACCTCTCTCTCTCTCTCCCTCTCATGTTCTATCTATTTCATTTTCCCTCTAGAGGTTTTTTCTCTCATATTTAGAAAAAGGGACGTGTTTGGGCTCGCAGCCGGTGACATACACGACATTCTAGTGGTGCAATGTGTTGGCGAGAGAGGGTTGAAAGAGGTATGGTGGTGGTTATGGAGTTGGCAGTGTCGTCAAAGGTGGCACTACAAAAAAACACTAATTATTGACAGCCAAAAATCCTCAGTAATGTAGCTTAATGGACGACCCGTATATATTGGCCTTGTCTGAAAATATTACTGAGAGATTCTAAAAAGTCGTCGCTAATTAACCGAAGGCTTTGAATGTTACTAATTTACCGAAAGCTTTGTTCATTGCTATGTTAACGACACATGTAGTCGTCGATAATATAATGATGGACAAAGCTGGTGTAAATTAACGACAGTCATGGATATCGGTAATAAACTAGATTGGACGGAAAAAAATCTCTTCATTGATAATTAAGGATGGCCAAACTTTGCGCGGCCCAACCTGACCTTTGACCCGTCATATGCCAAATTTTAATATACTCACATTCATTCTCTTCTTAATTTGAATCCACATTGTAAAGCAAATACAATAAAAGGCAAACAAGATTCAAACCACAAGACCCAAATTATTCTAGTGATTGGCCAAAACAACATTCCAATAACCAAAGAATTCCTCAATGTAATCGAAGGCAATGCTTTTTCAGTCGTAGCAGACTGCTAGCAGTGTATGGCATTGCCTACACCCAAAATGTTGTAGTGTTTTAAAAATTATTTCTAAATTATATGTTTTCAAATACGTAAAACTAAACTAGAAACTCTAATAGGCCAGGTATGAGGGGTTAAATCCTCTCACACAAATTCTTTAATTATAAGTGACTATTTAGAATGAGTTTGATACTTTGGTTAACAAGTAAACAACCAGCATCGGGGGAAAGAAAGAAAATCGAAACAACCTAATTAAAGAGGGTAAGAAAAAATTAATTAAGGGGATAATCCACACGTCAAATACCTTATACAATGACATACACTTCTTTTATAAGTATTACAGCCTCCCCTAGAGAACAAGAAAATTAACTAAAAAACTAGATAAGATCATGCTTATCCATGTGACACACTACATTTTAACCAAAAGAAAATGATATACACACAAACATGAACATGCATGTGTGTCCCATTCCAAATTCCACATAAGATAGGTAGCTAGGCGAATGAATGCAACTAACATTCTGATTGTAAATTGGATTGATGAAGATTAACACCCACGGCCACGGATGGTAGGAACAAATGAATCTATCCATGTCTCCAAAATTTGGCAGGGGCATAACCATGTGAGCTGTGCCCTGATCCCTTCAATCCACAAAATCATTTAAGTGGTCCATACGCGAACCGACACGTGTCCGGTTTAGCGGACGAGGATGTGCTAACCGACAACTTAAGATGGTGTCGTTTCCAATCATGCCATGCACGTTCTCATCAAATTCATTATTGCCGACGCATATATATAACAATTTCTTGTCATTGGGATAATTCTTATTATTTTTTCAGGTGCACTGCATACAACTGAAAAAAATTTGTAGTATTTGTTAAGCATAATGGTTTCTTTAAATATATTATTTCTCTTAAGGTTGTCTTGCTCTGCCTTCTGTGAAATCTCCATAGATTTACATAATATGCTCAGCACACGTAGCAAATTATATGCGCCCACCCAAACACGAATAATACCTTGTGCTAGTACTTGTTTTTTCTTGGAATAAATTATGATCTTGAATGCATATTCTTATCCATTATACACATTTATCGCTGTGGTACTCAAAGTAATTGAGAATATTGCAATGTGACTTCAAAAGGAAAAGAAGACATGAGTAGTTCATGATGTTAAGCAAGATCAAGTAGGATTAGAAATTGATAATTACGTTAAGACAATATTAAAACTTTTGTGGGGGAAATAGTGAAAATTGAATTGAAAATAAATGTATGAAATAATTTAGCATGACTATTTAATTTAAATAAAAAATTGATATTAAGTATATCCTAAAAAATTAAAATGATAACAAAATTTGAATTTATATTAAAAATAATAGTCGCAATTATAAAATAAAAATATGTTAAAGATGAATTTCAAAACAAACTTAAAATTTAAAATTTAAGAAGTATTTAAATTTAAATAATTAATTTCACTTAATATGGAGTCAACCACGGTCTTCCTTGTTTACATCCTTGTATTTGGATGTTATAGAGTAGTTTTTTGCCTGTCTTTTATTTTCCTACTGTAACAAAAAAACATACTCTTATAAGTGAGAGAAAAGAGAGAGAGTAAACTTTTTTTTTACTAATGCTCACGATGCTAAATTATATTATCTAATGTTGATTCTAGATAAAAATTTATATGTAAAATCAATTCAAACAATTTAGGAGGTACGTTGAGTAAATGTTCAAACTGATGTATAATTGTAATCATGTCTACACAAAGATTCAATGCATTATGAGAATCTTGATGAGTAATAAAATGTCACGTGGTCAGCATAGATGTTGATAAATTTGAAGCCGGCGTAACACCCACAAGACAAGCGCCAAATCCGCCAATTAGTGACTAATTGTTAATGATATGATTCTTTTTCGGTGACATTAATCATATATAGGATCCTAATTGCTCACTTCTTCACCCTCAAGTTAACTACCCTTTTTGTCGTACTAAGCCTATATTTAACTTCATTTAACCGACTGTGTTTAATTTCCGTTAAGCTTGTCTAAAATAAATTAGTTAGGGTGCATTCTTAACCCTTCCTGTATCAGGCATCTAGGTTATTTTATCCTAAAATTAATCTTTAGTATAGGAAAAATTGTTTCAAGTTTATCATTATTTCATCACCATTCCCTTTATTATTTAGTAAGACATTAATTACTCTTATTTTATTTGAAACATTACACTAATATCCTTTGAGATTTATCATTTGTGCATTGATTTCTTTTAAAATTTATTATTATAACACTCAATACTCACTATTGTTCTAAATAATATGTGAAGAAAAGGAGATTAATGTATTTTGTAAAAATAGATGGAAGATTAATATTATAATGCGAAACTTCAAGAAAACTGAGTGAAATTTTCCCTTACAAGCAGGGTGACCATCACAGACAAATCTTCTAGCCAATACTACCTTTGTTCCTATATAATTATCCAGAGAGAAGAAAAACACAAATTAAGGAATGCAATTAATTTTGTTAATTTTCATGAAAATATTATTTATTTTATTATTTCACCCTTTAGAATACATTTTATATTTTCTCATTTATTGTTCCTGCAATGACATTTCTTGGAAAAACATCATTTAATGCTTTTTTAAAACTCTAAGTTGATTATACAGGAACAATTTTTTTTTTTTGCAATAAGGAACGAAGTTAGTAGTATAATATTTTACAATCTTACCTAGTTTAATATTTTACATATTCATAATGAATCTTGTGAGTTTTGTGCTTGACACAAAAAACTTTGGTTCTAATGTATAATTTTTTGGGAGAGCTTATTGTTACGCTTCAAGGTCAAATTCCTCCGGGACTTACACGTTTAGAAACTTTTAGAATGTTTGTTTTTGAGGTAAATATATTTTTATCCCATTTTTTATATTATTTGTGTAGTTTATTTACTTTAGTATTTGTAATCTCATACAAATATTTACTTAGGTTAATATTATCATAAGTATTTTTTAATATTAAATGAATATTTTTTAGTCATGATTATTAAATAATTATATATATATATTTTTTTTATTTATCATAAAAATCCTAAAACCCAAAATATGGAAAAACCCATAAACTACAAAAATAAATTTAAAAATATTATGATGTTCTTTTAATCTCTAGAACTATGTCAGATTTGAGCCCTTCAATAGAGGTACGTAGGAATGGGAACCCCAAAAATACATATCATTAAATTGTTAGAACCACGTAGCCTTAATATTTATTCACAAAAAAAATACGTAGGTCGGGAGTTAACTCACGTCAGACATTCAAAAATAAAAACCTTCTTCAAAGTTATCTCATAAATCAAGTTAATCAAGATAAAAAAAAAACCTAAAAATATAATAAACTAAAAAATATCAAGTCTCTTTTTATTTAGAATTGGATGGTTTTAAGCTCTCCTTTACACTAGGGGATACGTAGGAGTGGCCGGGTATCAACAATCATCAAGCTAAATTTGTAAATAATTCTTTTTTTAGTTAATTAAATTAAAACAAAAAATTTCAAATTATAAAAAATCTTTTCTTTTGAGTAAAACTAGTATTTAGAAAGCTAGCATATTTTGCATAATTAGTTAGGGGTAACTGTTTCTATAAAATGACGTTGTAGGTGCAAGTATCTTCCCTATGCGCAATAGACTTCCGAATCTAGATTTGGTTTCAAAATTCACATTTATGGGGGTTTTCATGTTTCCTATGTAAAAAAAATAGTGATGACTCCACTAATTCTCCTTTTTTTTTTCTATGTGTCGCCCACCACAACCTCAGTTGTGACAATATAAATTGAGTTTAATTTTGATGCACCGACGGTGTAAAGTTTTTTTACACCGTCAACCAATCAGATTTCAAGGATGTGACATGTCATTAAAGAAATTAAATGAAAAGAGAGATTTTCTCACATTTTTAAAATCTGATTGGTTGACAGTGTAAAAAAACTTTACACCGTCGGTGCATCAAACTTTTTCTCATATAAATTTAAAGATAACTCTTAGCCAGTAAAGAAACACCCATAGATCATAATCTCTCTAAGGATGGACAACGATCAATTTCTGGTGGGCAAAACTATTAATACCATCCCCTAGCCTAACGCTACCTCCCTGTTTTCATAAAGGCTTAATTGCAACTTTGGTCCCCCACATTAACCAGAACCATGATTTTGGTCCCCCACTAAATTTAATTACATGGATGGTCCCCCACGTTAACTCATGTGTGCAACGTTGGTACTCGGTCCAATTTCCGTTAAAAATTGAACGGGGATTGGAAAAAAACCCAGATTTTAATCATGTTCATCTTCTCCTCTCATGAACTTCATCGTTCTCAACGGCTGGAAGTTGTTTGCCGCTCTCTCTTGTTCTCCCTCGTTCTCTCTTAGTCTCCCACTTCAAAGCTAAATCTCAACCAACCAAACAAATCTCTGTTTTGCCTCAACACTGATAGGGATATATTTGATTTCAGATTTCGTTCATGTTGAAGATTTAGGGTTTCAGAAATTGGGGAAGTGGGAAAGAAGAAGATGAAGGAGGAGGAAGAAGTTGTGTTGTGTTTGTAGTGGGAGGTGCGGTGGAAGAAGAAAAGAGAGGGGTTTGAGAAGAGAGTTGTGGGAATGGTGTTGGAGATGGTGGGCATCTGGAGATGGAGATGGAGATGAAGAGTGGAGAGAGAATCAGAGAACTCAACGCATCTTTTAATTTGTTTGATTCTTTTCTATAAGTTTTTTTCTCCCTTGGGCATGTCCATTCTTTGTGGTTCATTTTTTGTTAACTGTAACATTGAAATTCCTATGTTCTTAGTGAGATACTGAGATGTTATTGCTAATTCAAAACAAAGATCGCATCCTCGCTCGTTTGTTTGTCTTCTGGCTTTTAATTTCATTCTTAATTCAACTGTACTTGTGCTTGCATATGTTTGGTCCTAGGATTGTTTGTGTGAAAAGATTGATTTTGGGTGTGTGTTGAAGAGATTCATTTTGTTTGAGAATTGATGATTTTTGGGATTTTTTCATAACTCATGGAGACGATGATGAAGTTCATGAAAGGAGGAGATGAACATGATTAACTTCTGGGTTTTTTTCCAGTCACCGTTCAATTTTTAACGGAAATTGGACGGAGGACCAACGTTGCACACATGAGTTAACGTGGGGGACCATTCATGTAATTAAATTTAGTGGGGGACCAAAATCGTGGATCTGGTAAATGTGGGGGACCAAAATTACAATTAAACCTTTCATAAAATACCCTTTAACGTTTCACACACCGTAATTTAAATTGCAGTATGTATATTGTCAAATGTGGTATGTAAAAAATACATTCCGCATTTTAAAATGTAGTAACATAAAAGAAGAAATAAAAGGGGAAGAACATGGAGAATAAGTTGATGTTGAAGAAGAAAATGAATATGAGTGAGAAGGTGATTGGTGAATGTGTGAGACACTGAAAGAGAACAATGAGGAATGTGAGGAGATAGTAAAGACTAAAGAGGGTGTTGAAGTTATAAGTATTTTTGGGGTTTCAAAAATGGGGAATGTGTGTGGATGATATTTTTGAAGCAAACTAAAGCAATCCAAACGATTCAGTCCAGATTGGACCCGGGTTTGGTTTCTTTTAGCCGAACTCGTTTTCTACACGTTTTCTTGGGCCTCATTTTTAAAAGGGCCATTTTGGGTTATTATACAGCAATGGACTTTGTATATTTTTTGCACCACTTAAATTTAAATTGCAACTAGAGCAAACACTTGTTTTGACAAAAAAACTAACATAATCGGTGGCTCTCTTTGGTAATAGCATGACACTGTGTTGCACCTTGTGTTGTGATTGTCTCACTGTTTATCATTTTTCTACGGCGATTTCCTAAAACTACTATTAAGCCACATCTCTCTAAACTTAAATAATGAATCTTCTTTTCCTTTTTTCCTCCGTCTCTGAGAGAAATAACGTACACTCAATCAAGATAGGATTATGATCCGAGCGCGAACAAGGGAGGTGCACCACAGTAGTCCTCGACCAAAAATCACGCCAAGAGAAATAGGCAGAGCATAATCGTCACATATCTCCTCAGTCGAACCAGGGTTCTAATTTATGTCTAGTGCGTGTGTCTGTGTGTTTGTTGATGTTCAAGTGCATTTCAGACTTGCTTCATGGATATGGCATTTGAGTTGGACTGCATCCGAGACTAATCATGAGACTTGTATTTCGAATTAACCTTTAAAAATTATCATTTGAATTAATGATGTAGGTTTGCACTTTAGACTATCCTTCAAGATTTACTCTTCGAACTAACCCTTAAGGCAAGTCACTTTGGATGGTCTCAATAGTCAATTTTGAGATGACTGAAGAATTCTCATTCGAATTGAAACCTTTGAAGGTTTTCTTCTATTTTATTCACCTATATTAAACTTTAATCACCACATAACATATGTTGAAAATGTATTAACAGTTGTTCAGACTCTAATCATCAGTACACCCATATAGTGGCAGATATTCTTCGTTTGAAGCTTGCTCATGGTGCCATCATCTTTCAGCATACCCCTCGTGAAACGAACTCACTAGTCGATTATCTGGCTAAAATTGGTATGAACTTCCAGTATGGGGTTCACTGGTTTGATAATCCTTGTGGAGAATGTCACGCTTTCCTGTTGAAAGATTGTGGCTCTAGTGTTAGCTCGTTTGCTCCCGGTTAGCCTTGTGCTTGGGGTTTAATTCCCTCCTTTGTAACAAAAAAAAAATTAGTTATCAAAAAATTTAAACTATCAAAGTAAAGAAGCGTGAATGTTTATATTATATTTCTAGCCTATATAAGCACCTAAATGCTAAAATTAAAAATGTATTTGACAATATAAATATCAATTGATATTAGTTGATGAACAACGATAGAGTAATATTAGCTTGGTTGAAGTCAAGAAAAGAATTGTATGCATAAGTTAGAATGTAAGCGTGTGATTTCGGTGAAACTGAGAAGTTGTTCATCATTTTCTTCTAGGAATATACACCTGGATTCAACAGAATATACATGTATATCAGACAGAGTCAAATTCTTCATTTTGTTGTGCGGACGCACCGACACAAAAAAACAAGCAAAGAAAATTATTATAGGATATTAAACCCATGATAGCTTTGTTTGTTTCTCTTTTATTTTTATCATTACATGTTCTTTTTTTTTTATTTCTTATTGTCTACAACTCTCAGCTCATATTTATAAGAGTATGAACAAGATGTAATCCACAGAATATACTGAGAGATGAGCCAACTACCGTTTAGGAAAAGGTCACTTGTTTCTGTCAGCAGTTAGCAGTTAGCACTTAGCACAGCAAATCACACTTAAGCCAGCTCTTGATGCAAATACTGTCCAAATCATCACCAAAATATTAGACCAACTGTTTACACGGATTTTTGGTAAACAAATATCCTCTTAGTTCGACTAAAGGAAGTTTAGATTCGGGGTCCTTTTGGGAAAACGCTTTGCCAAAGTGTAGTGTGTGAACGAGTGTATTCTCGACAACAATAAACAACTCAAACGAAACTGGACTTTATTGAATATGAGTCGATTACAAAACAGTCAAGCAAACTAAAATAGCATGAAAGCAAATTTCGACAAAACAAGCTACACACAAGAACTGGAAATCAACAAACTGAAATGCAGGGAAACTAAAGCGTTGGTTCTGCAACATACTCCTCCATCATCACGTTCTGCTCTCGAAGTCTCATTGATGCGGACGTTTAGAGCTTTTGGTGAATTTTCAGAGTTTTTAGTTGGGAACCTCTTCTTCTGCTGCTGCTTCCTCTATTTATATTGTTCTTTCTGCCCATGTTCTTGGCGGTTTTCCTTGGATGCACGATGGCTTCGTGGGTTTTGAATTTTGGCGCCATACCCCACGTTTAGCCGATGGTCTTCGCGCACGTGACTCTATTGCCACGTGGATGGTTCTGAGTCGTGGGCAACCGTTGCTATTCGTGGCATCGTGGGTGTACGCACGTGCTTGTAGTTGCTTGTTATTCGGTAACTGCCTCTTCCATTAAGATGATCGAGATTTCTTCATCTTCTGAGTGTGTCGAGTTATGGCTTTTACTAACTTGTCTTTGAGGGACATCGTGTGCTGAGTTGCCGGCTTCGCCCAACCCTTTCTGTCGAGAAACCACTTTTGCACCATGGTGTCGAGAATTGTAGTACTTGTAATTTTGGCTTAACAATTGCCCCCCAAAAATGTTGGTTGTCGACTGCTTTAGCTCAAAGACACCAAGCATTTTTTTTTATATCGCAGCCGTTCGATTCCAACGATTCAAATGCTTTGTGCTCTCGACCATTCGATCTTCAAGTCCAATCGGCAGCCATAACGTATGATGACTTCTCCACTAGCTGACAGTTATAGCCTTTTTAGGGCCATGATTTCACCTATGCCAAAAAGCTGAGAGGTGACATGAATTAACTAATAAAATAATCGCTTGGACCCCAAATTTTTATAAATTGCTGCTCAATGCGGCTTGGGTTCCGTTTTCCCTTCCGTTTATAAATACCCTTTTGGTATTCCTTGTTCAAGCTTTACTCTTTCCTCCAACCTGCAACTTCTTCTTCCAGACTTCATCACTTCATCTTCTTCCGTCTTCTCTGAAATACTTACTGCGTCTTTCAATGGCTTCCAATCCTGAGCAAACCATTCCGTTGGCCACTGAGCTTAAGCTGGATGAGTCCAAGCGCGTGCCAATCCCAGAGCCTCCCAACGAAGCAGAGAAGAGAGCTATCTGGAAATCCCAGGTACTCATTCCTTTCTCTGTTAATGGTACTTTACGCGCCATTTTGGGCCCTTTGAAAGTAGTGAAGCATGATAGGCCCAATAGTCTCCCTGAAGAACATGAATCATTTCACCCTAGCGTTAGGGGAGAGGAGCTCATTTTGGCATTTCAACCCTCTTACCGTATGCCATTTCTTTCTGACCCAAAACGAGCCTTTCGTTCAGCCCCTCCTAACCCTTCTGCTAACGACAAGGCCTACCTGAAATGGTTAGATAGGGTTGAGGGAGATAAGAGACAACACTGGAAGGATGTAGGGATTCTCGACTTGATTCAGCTGTCGAGATCTCCAATCTCGTATAACCCTGCTATGCTGCTGAGTGCACTTTATTTCTGGGAGAGGTCCACTAATTGCCTTCATGTTCCCTTTGGTATGATCACCCCCACCCTCTTGGATGTTGCTGCTATCACCGGGTTGTGGCCCATTGGTGATGATTATCACTCTGCACCTGCTCCTGTTAAACCCATCTCGATCCCTACTGACAACGTTTCTTTTAGTCGATTCATTAAGGACCATTATGTCGAGAGTGGTGAGGTGTCTGATGCTGAACATGTCGCTTTCTTGCTGTATTGGCTGTCTGCTTATGTCTTTTGCACCAAATCTTTGCGCATACCTGCCAAGCTTTTGCCTTTAGCCAATCTGCTTCACGAGGGTCGACAACTTGCTATGGCTAGGCTCGTCCTTGGCAACCTGTATCAAATGCTGAATGAAGCTGTCGAGGATATCCGGAATACTAAGACCGTCTCTCTGAATGCGGCTGGACCACTTTGGCTGTTTCAACTTTGGTTGAATGCAGTCTTCGAATCTCTTCTGCCGGTACAAGATAATCCTCTAACTGTTTCTAACACCAGGATCGATGCCCATAGGCTCGAGACCCTGACCCCTGCTTATGATGCGTCGAGTTTCGAAGCTGATTTCAGGAAGTACTTTACCATGTTTCTCGAGCTGAAGCACTACCGTTCCAGTTTCTCTCCTTACAGCAAGGCTATTCGTGGCCCTTTCTGCCTGAGGAATTCTTATCCTAATGCCTCTGATTCTGCGTTGCCCAAGGAGCACCACATCATACTTTGGAGGACCCTCTTATCTCCTAGGGTTTTAACTGTGGGCTTTGCTAGCAGTGACTACACTCTATGTGGCTACAACCCTCAATTGGTTTCTCGACAGTTTGGGCTTAGCCAAGTTCTACCCAACACTTTATTTGACAAGAGTCTAGTCCTGTACCCCGGAACTATTAAGAGGGCTTCTGTTTTCGACACGACTGTTCAGTTTTATAACAAGAGACTCCTCAACCTGAGCCCCTTCACTTACGCTCCTTCATATTATGCCACTAATGCTTTCAAAGCCTGGTGGTCTGAGTATTGGGCTCAAATTTCGAAGCCCCTCGTCGATTGTCTGCAATGCATGACAGATGCTTTTCTTTTGCAGAAGCAGGATCCGAAGAAGACCAAAGGTATGCACCTGGCAGAAATTCGATCTTTTCAAGAGTTCTTTGGTGTGGTATATTACCCAACTCTTCGCCTTCGAGATACAGTTGCGAAAGCGGCCCAAGTATTAAGGCAAAAATGGGAACTTAAAGCCAAGAAATCCAAGTTAGTGGTTCCTCCTGGTGAGGAAGGTCTATCTTTTGTTATTCGAAAAACTGGCTTGGATTTCCTTGGATTATGGGCTGACGTATTTTTCGACAGAGTCGAAAACGGAAACCTAAGCCTGTTGCTTCGGCCAGTCAGAAGAGGGCCAAGGGGGTTGGTGTTTCCACCCCTAGTGGGGCTTCTAAGTTGGCATCTGATGCTCAAACAGAAGTCGATGACAAAGAGGGTGGTGGCGGCGCCGCCATTCAGGTATGTTCTCCATTCTCGAGGGTACCTTGTGACATTTTTAACCCGTGGTTTCCTAATCTGAGTCATCTCTTGTTTGTTTTGTTTCCTTTAGACTGATGTTCATGAGCACTCTACTTCCAATCCTCCATCCCGTGAGAATTCCCCAGCTCCCATTCCTGCAAAATCCAAAACTGAAGGTGTCGAGAAACCTCCCAAGGCCGCATCCTCAGCTAAAAAGACCTCCACATCTGAGGGAAGGAGGAAGGTCAGGAGCAAATCTCGTCATAAGTCTCCTCGCCGTTCCAGAAGCTCCACCAACTCGAGCCCTTCTAAGGACTCTGCTTGCCAGGTATCTTTATACTTTTCATGTTTTGTTGACTCCTCTAATATGCGTTTTACTTTATCGAAAGGGCATTAAAGAGGTTTTTCTTGCAGGAAACTCAGGGTGCAACTTCTCCCATCCGCGAAACAGAGCCTCTTCCAGGCAAGGATGACAGCCCTATGCCTCCTCCAAAATCGACTGCCACTGTGCAACATTCGCCTCAAACCAAGGGTGGCTCTTCATCTCATGTGTCTAGTGAAAAGCTCGACACTTTATTTGAGGAGGACCCGCTGGCAGCTTTGGATAGCTTCCTCGATGGCACCTTGGAATGGGACTCTCCACCCCGTCAAGCTGATGCCACTGCTGAGACTGCTCAATCTAGTGGGGTAGCCAATTCTCAGCAGATCGAGGAGAGTATGGGTCGGCTGAAGGCTATTGTCTTCGCCAATGGGTTTCTCGATCAGATCCAAGCTGATCCTCAAGCGAGCCATGCTGCTAAGGAATTGCTTGTCTTCCTTCTTGGCCAAAAACTCGATTCTCAACAGGCTGCTGCTTTGGCTAACCTTCAATCTTTTTTAGTGGATGCTTCAGCCACCTTTCATCAAGTCAAGGACGTTGGTCAAGCTGTCAGGCTGTGAAGAAGGGTCTCGATGCCAAGATTGCCACATTTGCTGATTGTTTGAACTCTTTTAAAACCCTGCTGTAGGACTCTTTTTTTTTTATTAATATGTAATGATGACACTATTCTAACCATGGCTATGCCAATTGCGTGTAATATTTCGACAATGGTTTTGGCACCTAAGCCATATAATTTGACGTTTAATTTGCCAAGTCTTTTCAGTTTCCACTACGCATTTATTTTGACGGCTATTCATTTACTGTTGCATCGTTCAAACTTCCTTGCACCCCCTCACATAGTCGTCGCTTTGTTTCTGGGGAATGAACCAATTTATTGCAATCTTATACCACGTTTTCTTGATTCAATGCAAGTCTTTGTTCATTAAAAGCCAAAGCTATTCACGATGGTGGTGGTAATCTGCATGGCCTATAACCATAAGATGAAGAGTTGGCAACTGATTGGCATTAATTAATGCATTCCTTGGTTGTTACCCTATAAATAGAGCGTTTTTGGTTACTTCTTTTCAGTAACTTCTCCAAACTCTCCCTTGTTTCTTTTCCAGAACTCTTTTCCTGCTTTCATAAATCCCTTCAACCATGGCTAGCCGTCGTGTTCTCAACCAGATCCGGAACTTGGCTTTTGACCAAGACTTATTCTGGGAGTTGCACTCTTTCCTTCCTTTGGCTGAAGAGCTTACGGGGCTCATTAACCAACTTCTTTCGAGGAATATTATTGCCTCGGTAAGAATTCCTCTTCAGGAGTTCTTGAGCCTCCTGCATGAAGTTGTACCTCTATATGAAGAACACCGGGAGCTTACTGCTCGAGTGTTCTTTGCTGAACACCAGATTGACGAGAAGATGGAGGAATTTGAAGAGTTGAAGGCTGCTCTTAGCCAGGCGGACCCCGAGGGGAGTGTGGGAGCTCTGAAAACCTTGGTGGACAAGCTTTCTTCTACTGCCCGTGAAGAGCTGGATATTCGACAGGAGAAATCGCGACTGGAATCCCAACAAGAGGATGTCTTGAGGCGCATAGAGCCTCTTAGGGCCAGATACAATAGTTGTAGGGCCAACCCTCCCTTTTAAAATTCCTTTGCCATAGTTGTAATGCTCTATTCTACTCAATAAAACATTCGCGTTTGGCAATTTATTTTCTTTTACTTCCTTATTCGATGTTTATCTCATGCAATGTTGGCTTATACGTTTTTAAATATTTGCCATTTATCGTCATTTGTCGATTACCTCCTAATTCCTTAATCGAATAAGCGTTGTTTAAAAGTACTTTCTCGACTGTAAAAGGGCCTTCCCAGTTTGGGGCCCACTTTCCATAACGTTTATCTTTTTTATCAATTGGTAAGACGACCTTCCATACGTAATCACCAAGCATAAAAGACTTAGCTCTAACCTTTTTGTTATAAGCTTTAGCAATGCGATCCTTTTGCCTGGTTAAGGTATCCAACACCAATAGTCTTTCTTCGTCGAGATTGACTAATTCGTCAAGCATCATACTCCAATAATCTTCACTTGGAATTTCCTCTTGCCTTTGAATTCTACACGATTGTAAATATACTTCTGCTGGTAATACCGCTTCTTGACCATATGCTAGTCGAAAAGGCGTTGCTCCGGTAGATTCCTTAGGTGAATTCCTGTAAGCCCAAAGCACTTGGCCTAACGTTTGATGCCAGTTTTTAGGTTTTCGACCAACATGTTTTTTAATCAAGGAGATCAACGTTTTGTTGGCCGCTTCGACTTGACCATTCGCTTGAGCATAATAGGGGGTCGAGGTTAGGAGTTTTATACCCCAAGATTCTGCGAATGATGCTACCTTTTGGCCTACAAACACTGTGCCTTGGTCTGTAGTAAGTGACTCAGGTAGCCCAAAGCGGTACACTATGTGATTCTGAATGAACTCGATCACCGTGTCCTGGGTCACATTTTGTAGAGGAATTGCCTCTACCCACTTGGTAAAGTAATCTATAGCCACTATGATGTACTTATGCTGCCTAGAAGAACATGGGTTAATTTCGCCAATTAGGTCTAAAGTCCAACCCCTGAATGGCCAAGGCTTAATGATCGAGTGTAATTCACTTGCTGGCACATGTTGTATCCCCGCGTGTCTCTGACAATCTTGGCACCTCTTGGCATACTCCATACAATCTTTCATAATAGTAGGCCAATACATCCCTTGTCGAAATAGGATCCATTTCATCTTGATTCCTGCCTGGTGGGCACCACATAGCCCGTCGTGAACGGCCGAGATCGCTATGAACGCGTCGTCTTCACTTAAACACTTCAGTAGTGTTCCGTCGACGTTTTTCTTGAATAGCTCGTTTCCCATGATGACATAGCTCATTGCCCTGTATTTTGTCTTTCTATCTGTAGTACCCACAGGATTTTGCAAGTAATCGACAATTGGCTTTCTCCAATCATTAGGTGCCATATTGTCAATGACCAGGATGTCGAGGTTAGAGGGGTTTAGTTTTTCTTTGACCTCGATAAGCTCTTTTAACCTACATTTATCGACCATATATCCTGACGCGATTTGTGCCAATTCATTGGCTTCTTGATTGTCCACTCTGGAAACGTGACCTAGCCTAGCTTCGTCGAATTTGGCCAACAAATTGCTAGCTTTCGTGTAATACCTAGCTAGATTTTCACTAATGCACTTGTATTCCTTGGTAAGTTGCTTTATTACCAACTCAGAGTCCCCTTTTACGACGACATTCTTTGCCCCAAGGGCTATCAGGATCTCGAGGCCTGATGTTAATGCCTCGTACTCAGCCTCATTGTTTGAGCAGTTACTCTTAATCCTAAACTTGAATTTCGTGGGGATGCCCCTTGGGGATACTATGAACATCCCGATCCCAGTACCATTCTTATGGCTAGAACCGTCGAAAAATAGCTTCCAAGGTTGGATGCCTACGTAAGTTATGATTTCTTGAGGCAAAGTATGGTCTGCCAGGAAGTCAGCAATTGCTTGTCCCTTAACTGCCTTTAGTGGGGCATAAGTTAGTGAATGCTCGGTTAGGGCTAAAGCCCATTTACCAATTCGACTATGCAAGATAGGTTTGGATAACATATGCTTTATTATATCATAATGAGAAAAAACCATTACATCGATTGGCTTTATATAATATTTCAGCTTTACGCAAGAGAAGTACAAGCATAAACACAATTTTTCGAACATGGTGTATCGAGTTTCTGCATCATTTAACACCCTGCTTAAGTAAAATATGGCTCTTTCTTTGCTATCTTCATCTTCTTGAGCCAACATGCTTCCGATGGTGCCATCCGTGGCAGAGATGTACAGCTTCATTGGCTTTCCTCTTATAGGTGGTGCCATTATAGGTGGGCTAGACAAGTACGCTTTGAGTTCATCGAACGCTTTTTGATGCTCTGCTTCCCAGCGGAACGCATCTTCCTTTTTAAGTCGAAGAAGTGGGGAAAATGACTTGGTCTTCTCACTGAGGTTAGCAATGAATCTCCTTAGGAAGTTAATCTTTCCCAATAGTGATTGCAGTTGTTTCTTGCTGGTTGGTGGACTAGTGTCGAGAATGGCTTTAGCTTTGTTCTTGTTGATCTCGATGCCCTTTTTATGCACCACAAAACCCAAAAAATCACCTGCAATAACACCAAAGGCACATTTAAGGGGATTCATCTTCAAGCCATATTTTCTCATCCTCTCAAAGGATTCCTTAGATGCAACAAATGGTCATCCCTTGATGGGGATTTCACCACAATGTCATCAATATAAACCTGCATGAAGGTTTCTATAAAATCATGAAAAATGGTATTCATTACCCTTTGGTAGGTCGCGCCAGCGTTTTTCAACCCAAATGGCATGACCACCCACTCGTATGTCCCCAAGGCACCAGGACATCGAAAAGCTGTTTTCGACACGTCCTCTTCTGCTATGAAGATTTGGTTGTAGCCTGAGTAACCATCCAACAAGCTTAAGTATTCGTGACCAGCAGCTGAATCCACCATCATCTCAGCAATAGGCATGTGATACTCGTCTTTTGGAGTGGCAGCGTTAAGATCTCGGAAATCTATGCAAACTCTCATCTTTCCATTCTTCTTGACTACTGGAACCACGTTGGCTAACCAGTCCACATATCGAGCTGTTATGATAAATTTACACCTGAGGAGTCTTTCGATTTCTTCCTTGATTTTCACCAACACATCTGGATGGAACCTCCTGGGCAATTGCTTGACTGGTTTCTTGTCTTCTTTGATGGGTAACTTCAATTCCACCACTTCTCGACTGAGGCCAGGCATTTCATCGTAATCCCAAGCGAAACAGTCTTTGAATTCCTTGAGTAATTTCACCATCCTGTCTTTTAGCTCCGGGTCAGTGAGAGCACTGATGTACGTTGGCCTCTTTTCTAAGCCATCACCCAGGTCCACTTCTTCTAAAGGGTCTTGCGCTTCCATTTTCTTGGAAACATCGACCACTGGCTTCTCGAAGCCCAATGGGCCGTCATCATAGATGCAATCTAGCCTCAGATTACAAAGGTCCTCGAATCCGCATTCCTCGACACTCTGCTCGTTTTCTTCTATGCACGTGTCATCCTTATTTGTTGTTGCCTCCTCCTGGGGTGTCAATTCGACGGGCAGGATTGAGACACTAGCTTCATCTATAGCCATTTCTTTGGCCATCCTCTCGGCCTCCAAGGCCGTTCTTATTTTGTTTTCGGCTGCGTAAGCCGAAATTCGAGCCATGCTCGAATTAATCATCTTTATCATTGGCTTGCCACCCAACAGTGGCATCTTTCTCTTCATCACTGTGCCATCCACTCATGGCATCAGGTTTGCATGCTTCATTGAGGTTTAGGCCCCGGATGGGATCCAACGTTACTGAGTACTCTGAGTAGGGGTTGAAGTATTGGCTAGCCACTGTGTCTAAAGGAGCAATTGTGGCTAAACTCTTCTCGAAATTCTTCTTACCAACGTAGCTTGTTTCTGCTAAATAGTAGCTTTGATCTGCTTGTACATTTTCGACAACTCCATCAGCTTTCCAAATGGATATACGTTGGTGTAAGGTCGAAGGCACTGCCCCCACGCCATGAATCCATTCTCTTCCCAGCAGCAAATTGTAATTGGCCTTTGAAGGGACCACAATGAACAATGTGGAACGGGCTACTGTTCCTACGGTTATGTTCAACATAATTGCCCCTAGGGAAGAACCTGTCTTTCCTTCATAATCAGAAAGCACCATGTCATGTGAGATTAGATCCGCTTCAGTTTTACCTAACTTCTTGAGCATAAATCCGGGCATGAGGTTGATTGCAGCTCCCCCGTCGACAAGGACTTTGTTAACACCCTTCTCCTCGACTCTGGCCCAAACAAATAGCGGTTTCAAATGGCTTTTCATTTGCTCGGTTGGCCTTTGGAAGATAGTTCTTTCATCTTCGACAGATCCTCTCTGCATCACATAATAACACAAAGGATTGTCATCTGGTTCGTCGTCGACATAGTAGTCTTCCTCGCTTTCAGTGACCTCTGAGATTCTATCGAACTCTGCAGGTAGGATGGACACGATGCAGATGATGTTAAGCTCTTCTCCATCACTGTCGTCGAAATCTTCGAGCATGTCTTCATCCTCATCTTCGACAACATCCTTCCCTTTTTCCTTAGCTGGATTTGGTGGTACGGTTGTTCCTTGTTTGATGGCGTGGTCCAGCTGGTTGATAATCGACGCCACACTAGGTTCATTGCGAGAGTTGTCTTCTGGCTTTATGTCCCATAGTGAACGAAACTTGCCACCTCTTTCCCTCTCAGCTTTCCTTTTCCTCAAAAAACGCCTGAACTGAGTCCTGGTCATTTGTTCAGGAGCATAGTAGTTCCCAGAGCCATAGGAGTAGCTTCGTGACACACGGGAATTGTTGATGTAAGAGGATCCCTGGCCTAAGTCGATTTTCTGCCACTTAGGGTATGGTTTTGGCCTTGGAGGCGCTGGCCCGAACCATTGGTTTCTTGGCAATCCAGCATTGGGGAGGTAAGTTTTGTCTTTATTGCTTGCTTTCTGGCCTTTATGGCCATCGAGTTCCTGGTCTCTCTCGACCCACTCCTCGTGAGGGTACTTCAGTCTCCTGGATACAGGAGCCTTCCTCTGATAATGCCTTTTCATTTCTGAATCTTGATAGGCCTTGGCTGCGGATTTGTCGAAAACAGCGCTGCATCGAGGGCACAGCATAACTTCTTTCTCGCCATTTTTGCTGCGGGATAGAAACTCGACAAGGGTTTCTCCAGCATTGGGGTAAACCTCTTCCAAGTTCACTTCTTTCTCAACCTCTGGTTCTTCGACAGCTATGTTTTCTTCTCTTACTTCTCCCAGCGTCAAACCCAGACTCAGCTTTTCGGAAATGTCGACCATGCCAATGTAGAAAGGCTCTACATAGTTGGCCTCAGCTATCTGCAGTGGATCAGAGTCGATCTTCATTTGACCTTTGGCTTTTTCATCATACTTGAGTCTTCCTGAGTCCAATGCTCCCTGCACAAGGTCCCTGAAACGAACACATTGTGAGGTCCAATGACCAAAAAAGTTGTGATATTTGCAATATTTCTTCCCTTTCCTTTGTTCAGGAGAAGGAAGTTTTTGGTCTTTAGGGACCACAAGCAAACCATCAGACACAAGTATATCATAGATTGCATCGCATTTGGCCACATCAAAAGTATAAGTTTTCACAGCAGGAATCGTGTTCTTGGGGTTTTCCTCCCCAAGTTTGTTTTCACGTGGTTTCAATGCTTTACAAACATAAGGATCCCCTGGCTGAAGTTCAGCCAGATTGACGTCATTCAAATCGACGTCCGCCGGGACTTCTCGATAGACACATGGACTCTGACCTACTGAATCCGCATCTATGTACGCTACCTTCTCCTTCTTTGGCCACTTAGTAGTCTTGGCCCTTTCCTCTGACTTTTCGGCCTTTAGCAATTCAATGTGCCTCACTCTATCTGCGAGTAAAGACATATCTCGAATATACTGAGTGTCGATTTTCTTTCTAATGGAATATTCTAGACCACCAGCGGCTAAGACAACTAGCTCGTGTTCAGGGACATGGGTGAAACATCGGGATTTAAGCATCCTAAACCTGTTTAGGTAATCATCAATAGACTCTGCTGGCTTTAGGGTTCTTTTAACACTAGCCAGATCCTTCAAACTTACTTTGCACTCTCCCCTAAAGAATTGTTCATGGAAAATTCTTTCCAACTGAGCCCATGTATGGACTGACCTAGGAGCGAGGGTGGTGAACCAGGTAAATGCATTTTTGGTTAAAGAACTCGGGAAGTACTTCATTTTTAAATTTTCATTGATGGCTAAGTCTCCTGCTTCGATTTGGTACCTGGCTATGTGTTCTACCGTGGACTCTCCTGAATCCCCCGAGAACTTAGTGAATTTGGGGACCTTCCAGCCTCGAGGAAGTTCTGATTCGAGAACCTCCTCTGTAAAGGCTGACACAAAATGGGGTCTATTCGCGAAACCCACGTTGAAACCATGTTGGTTCAACAATTGCTCCACCACAGCAGCAACATTTTGTTGCCCCCCAGCGTTCTGGTGTCGAATTCTTTCTAGCACACCATCAGCGTGTTCTTCCCTGTTTACCATATACACATTTTGCAATGGTGGCTGCACTGCCTCGTACAAAGGGTTTGCCCTCATCTCTTGGTGTTGCGGCGCCTGATAGCGCACCGGGGCAGGGACATGGTTAGGCAACGGGATTTGGTTAATCCCTGGTGCCGGTTGGATTTCGACTGGTCCCCCAGGGCTGTCGCCAAACGATCCATCTGTCGTGCCAAATGCTGATTATTGGCATTATTATTTTGGAGCACAGGGTTGATTAGCTCACCTATCTGTCGAGATAGCATGTTAACCATTTCATGGTTACTATCATCTACTTGCTGCCTAATGGCTTGAAGTGAACCATTATTCATACCTGTAGATAAATAAATTTGTGAACTAGATCCAGGAATAGGGGGACTAACTCGACTTCCCAAGTTTAACATTGTTCCATTTGCCCCAAAAGGGGGTATGCTGAATGGGGGAACATTTTCAGGGAACGTCGAATACGTGCCTTGTATGCCTTGCATCATAGATGTAGGCATACCATAAGGCATGTCCCTCGTAATCGTTGGAACAATTTGTGCCTGTACTGATGTAGATACAGGCATTTCTGCAACTGCAGAAATTTCCACGTTCTGGGTTGGCATACTGGTGCCATGCCCCATTCCAGTAGAAACTTCTTCATTATTGTTACCGCTACTTCCCCCAGGGCTACTCTGATTACCCACGTTAGATCCTTGAGGAGAGGTTCTTCCTCGATTACTTGCCATACTCAAAGTCTTACCACTTCTCAGGTGCATATAAATCACAATCAAGACAAGTAGCAAATACCAAATAGCATGCAATAAACCCAAACACACAAAATGCTTCTGTAAAACTTAGTTTTCACAAAAACGGTCCCACTGGGCGTGCCAATTTGTTTACACGGATTTTTGGTAAACAAATATCCTCTTAGTTCGACTAAAGGAAGTTTAGATTCGGGGTCCTTTTGAGAAAACGCTTTGCCAAAGTGTAGTGTGTGAACGAGTGTATTCTCGACAACAATAAACAACTCAAACGAAACTGGACTTTATTGAATATGAGTCGATTACAAAACAGTCAAGCAAACTAAAATAGCATGAAAGCAAATTTCGACAAAACAAGCTACACACAAGAACTGGAAATCAACAAACTGAAATGCAGGGAAACTAAAGCGTTGGTTCTGCAACATACTCCTCCATCATCACGTTCTGCTCTCGAAGTCTCATTGATGCGGACGTTTAGAGCTTTTGGTGAATTTTTAGAGTTTTTAGTTGGGAACCTCTTCTTCTGCTGCTGCTTCCTCTATTTATATTGTTCTTTCTGCCCATGTTCTTGGCGGTTTTCCTTGGATGCACGATGGCTTCGTGGGTTTTGAATTTTGGCGCCATACCCCACGTTTAGCCGATGGTCTTCGCGCACGTGACTCTATTGCCACGTGGATGGTTCTGAGTCGTGGGCAACCGTTGCTATTCGTGGCATCGTGGGTGTACGCACGTGCTTGTAGTTGCTTGTTATTCGGTAACTGCCTCTTCCATTAAGATGATCGAGATTTCTTCATCTTCTGAGTGTGTCGAGTTATGGCTTTTACTAACTTGTCTTTGAGGGACATCGTGTGCTGAGTTGCCGGCTTCGCCCAACCCTTTCTGTCGAGAAACCACTTTTGCACCATGGTGTCGAGAATTGTAGTACTTGTAATTTTGGCTTAACAATAGGATTCGGTCTTGCTATTTTTTGAGCCTATTGAGGAAGATTATAAGATTGTAAATCCTGATCATTTTCCTTATATATATACACAGGGGCGTATCCAGGATTTTCTTGTAGGGGGCGAAATATAAGGCTAAAAAAATATTCATTAAATATTATATAAATTTTAAATAATAAAAAATTATTTAAATACAACTCTTCATTCTTTCATAGTACTTAATTTATCTGTTATTGTATCAATAGATATTTTTTCAGCAAATTCTCTCCGATATATACAATTAATAAATTTATGAGAAGATCGTCTTCAATTTTGTTGTGAAGCCGAGTCTTAACAACTTTCATTGCAGAAAAATAAAAGATCACTCTAAAGATGTTGTTGAAACAGTGAGTATCAAACAAGACGTATCAATCTATTAACAAATGAAAATATTGTTGCTTTTCAAATTTCAACTAACTTCTGGTAAAACTCGGATAAACTGGAAATTTTTCCTAAATTAGGATCTCGGGAAACATCTGAATGATAAAGTCTCAATTGGAACGACAAATTTATTCTTTCTAGCTCGAAAAATACCTATAGTCGATGAACATTTCAAAATTCTTAGGGGGGCGATGACCCCTGCCTAGATACGCCCCTGTATATACATATTTTTCTTTCGATAAAAAAGAAAAAATATATATAAATGGAGACTTAGGTGAATTGTGATATTTGAGTAACTTTGAAGAAATTTAGAGTACCTTTATGTAGTTGAGTGTGATTAATAAAAGTTTGTTCCTTTTTGTTTTGTGATTGAATTGAACGGTGGACATGAAGAAAAAAAGCACATAGAGTTTGAGTGGTCGACACAAAACCAAGAGAAAAAAGTAACATGCCGAGAGGGAGAGAAAGAAAGAGAGAAGAAGAAACTTTCATGGTTGGCGTTGGTGTCCCTTGGAATCACAAACATAGCGGCATGGTTACATTCTCCCTCTTCTTCATCCTCTGTTCCTTCTTCATCCTCCTCCAACCTTCCCTCTCTTCCTCCTCCACCACCACCCTCACCGGTTTCGACTCCGACATCGACCTCTTCTCCGATGCCGAGTCCGTCTCCGGTACCCACGTGCGCCTCACGCGCCACTCACCTTCCACCTCCGGCCTCCTCCTCCGCCGTCAGCCACTCACCTTAACCGCCGCCACCTCAATCTCCGTTGAGTTTTCATTCTCTGTTTCCCCCGACGCCGGCGACGGCCTCATCCTCCTCCTCGCCCCCGGCGAATTCTCCGACTCGTTCCCCGGTAGCGGCTCCTTCGGGATCCCCGGTTCGGTCAAGAGCTACCTCGGCGTCGAGTTTGACACCACCGTCGGGATCGACGTTGGTAGCCGCGCCTCCGTCGCGGTTGCGAATGGTTCCGCGTTGAATCTGGTTGTCAATAATGGGGAAAAGGTTAACGCGTGGGTTGACTACAAGGCTGGTTCGAGAACGTTGGAGGTTCGTTTGAGCAAATGGGGTGAACCCAGATCTGAAGATCCAATCGTTTCGCACCGCATTGATCTGTTCAACTTCTGGAATCGTAAACCTGTGTTCGTGGGTTTGAGTTCTTCCAATGATGCGAACTCGGTGCAGGTTGTTAGTGTTTATTCATGGAAGGTTAGCGTGAGGGAGGTTTCGAAATCGTTGCATTCTCAACCTGCGGATCCTAGAAGATTCTCTGAGGAGAGGAAGTTTCGTACGTTGACTGTTCTTGCTGGGGTGATATTTGGAACTGTGTGTGTTGCTTTGGTCACGTTTGTGGTGCTGTTCATGTGGGTCATTTTCTTCCATAAGCATGAAGAAGAGTCTCTGGCTAAACTCCCTAACCACCCTGCAGATGTAAGGTATGAGAGAATTGATGTGTCTGTTGAGAAGCATACAAAAGATGATGAAAATTAGAGGCATAGGTTATGTGATTTGTGATTTTTTAGATGATGCTATTGTTGTTGTTGTTGTTGTTGTTCTTGTTGTTGTTGTTGTTGTTGTATATCTATATGATGTGTAAAATTCTTTTGTAGGAGATTATGATATTGTAGGTTTACTGTAACCAATCTTGTAAAATATTTGAACATCCTGTTTTGGGAGCCACTTTGATTACAATCTTGTTTATCAATTTTTGCACTTGGAATTTTGTAATCTCAGATGATGCTTAGCTTAACAGTTGTGTACTTGTGTTACCATATATTGCTACTTTTTCCCCTTCATTGTGTGTTGGGGATGACTGAATATTTATTATTGATATCAGTAATTTCGTATTATATTAGTAGATGTGTGAAGGATGTTTGTGAGGTATGAATAAGAAATGTGGGAGATTTGATACAGATGTAAGGAATTTGTTTTCAATTGGAAACTAGGAAAGGTGTAAGTGTGTTTGCTTGTTATATTTGTTGGAGAATTGTCAGGGTTATGAGAATGAGAATGAGAAAGTAAGAGGTTGTTATGCAAGGAAGCCTATGGGCTAGATTTGTATTGGAAAGTAAAATTAACTCTTCTCATATTTAGACATAGTTATGCTGTTAAATTGTGCCTAATTTGTTTATGTTTTACCGAATTAGTAATATTTGTGTATAAAGGAGTTGAAAAGGATGTGAATGTGAAATTCCCCAATGAGATTGAGGGAAGGGATGTGGTAGTCTCCCACTATTATGGGGTCACATAATAGTTGTTAGAAAATAAGCTCCATTTACCCTGAGCCTGAAGTTCTGTATCCCTGATCCCTCCAAACTCCCATGTTCTGAGTCATGCCAAGAGACATAATAGGTCTGGGCATGGCCCTTATTCCAAGACATAGGTTCTTTATGAATAAAGAAAAAATCTAGTTCAAAGGGTCTTTCTCAGTACTTGTTTGTTTGGATTTATGTTTAACTCAACGTCAATCCACGTTTGAACCAATGGGGTAAAATCCTGCTTCTCTGTTGATGTGTGGGATGTGTATACTACTTTCTCATTTGTGTATGCGAATGGGAATCGAAACGGGCACTACAACAACTGCTTTACAGCAACTGCTTTTCTTCACTAGTTAAATGTGGAAAGAATTTAATTTTCGCCATGTTTTACAATAAAATATATATCCCCATACTGCAGTATCTGCTTTTATATGGATATTGGATAGTTGATGGAGTCAACTAATCATATATTAACATGATGTATAACCTCACACTTGGGACGTGCATGCAGTTTCTTTGATGTTCCAGCCTTCCTGGCAGCAGCTAATCATCCCCTAAGCTCCTTTTAATCATCCACTTGTGTTCTTGTTAACTCACCCTGACTTATTTTAAGCATTTTAGTTATCGTTGTAGTCTATATGTTTGGTCAACAAGGATGGTTTTGGAAATAACCAAAATGAGTTGAGCGACACAAAGTATGGAAGAGGAGGATACAGTCACACATCGGAAACTAGAATTATTATTGTCAACATATTAGCATCATTTTTCAATTTAGCTAAAATTTGTAGTATACTTTTTTTGGTTACGGAGGAAAAAAAAGATTTGTAGTATACTATACTGGCCTAAATTTGTAGGATATTACTTTTTTCACACCCGGTTTTATTATTTACACACCCAGATATACAATTTTATTAGAAAAGAAAGGTGTGGGGTGCATAAAAAACAAAAAGGCCATAATGGCAAATATATAATGGCCTGAACTTTTTGTTAAGCAAAACATAATAGCCCAAAAATTCATTAAATTGGGCTAAATACACATTCTCCGGACTTTGGCCCATTTTTGACATGCCATAAATGAGAATGCTTTTTAATTTTAATTATTTGGTTGAATAAAGATAGTATTACCGTCAAAAAAAAAAGAATAAAGGTAGTATTACTGATGTTAGATTTCAATCGACTTCTTTTTGTGGTTACAATGAGGGGAAAACAAAGCCCCAAGCACAAAACTAACCAGGAGCAAAAGAGCTAGCACTAACACCACAATCCTTTAGCAGGAGGGAGTGACATTCACCAAAAGGACTATCAAAATAGTGGATTCCATATTGGAAGGAGAGGCCAATCTTCGCCAGATAATCAACTAGAGAGTTGGTTATGTTCAATCGACTTGCGTTTATTATTTTGACATCTGATATATTTATTTTGGTTATGTTTGACACGCTCAGTCAATAAATTAACTTTATAAGCTAGCTGAAAGCTGATTTTTTTATAAGATAAAATGAATTAATGAGGAATACAAGGTGTGCCCCAACCCATTACATAGAAGAGTAATATGCTAGATAAATATTAAAATCTAGTTGCATACAAAAGAAACAAGAATTGAATGTCAACATTCAAATTCTACATGAACATCACTCATGCTACAAAAGAGGAAAACCGGATAGCTGAAAACTCTCTTGATTAAAAAAGTGTATGGTAAAAAAACTAGTTGCAAACCGCAGTGAGCAAGCACCATACGCAAGGAAAGAACACTCGTGCCAGCTCTCCACACTAGCTCTTTACAATGAGGGATAGTCTTAGAAGACCACAATGCTTTCCAAAATTCATATGAGGCCCCTGAGTCAGAAGATGAAGCAATCAACGAAGCAACCTGGTGCATCATAAAAACACATAAGCAGATTTGGGGGTGAACCACCCATTCTCTGAAGCCGCCCACATGAAGACATTAGTATAACAAGAGCGGGAGAGAGGAATCTGTAGCACCAATGTTGCCTCATAAAGTGAAAAAAAATCTCAAGCACAAGGTGTTTAATCCAGCACCAACGCTCCATGTCAATCAACTCCGCAACCAAATAGACTTTACCTTTAAATTACAAACCAGAAAAAAGCTTGAAGCCACTAGTAGATGGGATGCCTACCAAATTGTAATATGGTATTAGAGTCTATCATATATCTGTTTGGCTAGAGATATGGTATAGATAGTCTTTATAAGGTAGAGTAATCTTTAACTCTTGAACTAGCTTTTAAGTTGAGGTAGATCTTCCAATTCTAATCAGAAATCATCACAAATGTGAATATTGAACCCCGATCCCACTCTCCAATTTTCACCTTTATCAATCACCCAACGAGATGTGCAATTAAGATAAGATCCCGATTCGCCCAAAACATGCGACGACTTCTTAAAACAACAAGCCTTATAGATCCTAGCCAAAAAGGACTCCTAATTCTTCATCAACCTCCACATTGTTGGTTAGTATAATTTCAACCAATAAAATTTTAAGAATATGTCATACCAACTAAATGAAAAAACTTAAAAAAAATAAATTCACATCTCTCTAAGGACACTATTAGCACGTTTAAAATATTCTCATAGTTTATTGGTCAACAAGATTAAACCCTCATTTTAGTCCTTAAATATATTCACTTAAGTACAGTCTAGTCCTCATACTTTAGAAATTATCTTTAATTGTGACATAATGAATGTAGTGATTTTAGAACACAAACCCTATGGTATGATTTAACTGGTCATTTGCTCCTTTATTCCCCATCTCACTCGTAATTTCTCAGACCATCGAATTGAAATGAAATAAAAAGATTCGTGTTTCCCCATTCCAATCGAAGGAGAAGAGCGATTGAAAAGTGAGATTGCGCGAGAAGCTTCAACAAAGGTGAGTGAGTGTATAACCCTAATTTTCCTCCCCTAAAACCCCTATGATTCTTCCCCTGTTCTTCTCAATTCCCCGATACTGTAATCATTTGATTTTAATCGAAGTTTGCTGATTCTATAATGGTGTTATTTATAACTTGCGTTGCTATCAGATTGTGTCATTCTTTTATATCTTATAAATTCTGCAATGGCATTATTCTACAAGTTCTGCAATTTCAGTTTGCTGCCAATGTATGTTTTGGGATATCACGCACCTAATTTGCTTGCTGTAGTGTAATGATATGATTTGGTAAAATCTGGGTTGCTGTCAAATTTTCCATTGAAGTAATACAGTGATGTAATTAAACTATCTATTCTATTAATCTGTGGTGATTTAGATTTATCTAGAATCTGTTAATTAGTCAAAATTTTATATTTTTTCATTCATGGTACTGATTTTAGGGTGTGGAAAGGCATGTGATGGTCCTTTTGGTAGTCTCATAGGCTGCGAAAATGGCTTCGGGTTGTGAGAGTTAGAAAGATAAGGTTGCTACTTATGTTTATATACAGTAACTTGTTTTCCTTGTAACATAACCTCTGGTTTGTGATATTGTTTATAAAAATTCAGGTAAAATTGGAAACTTGTTACAAATAATAGAATGTCAAAGAAAAGAGCTGAGTTATAGACAAATTGAAAACTGAACTGTTCTAATACAATAAGGATCATGATTCCTGAAGGCCCAATTAGTATAGTAGTGGTTTTATTGATGGAAGTTTGATACTATGAGAAATTATAAGATTTGTAACATAGGCATGAAACTTAAAAAGAAATGAAACATACAGACTGATGGAAACTGTTGTTGCTTGTCAATTTGAGTTATGTTGAAATTTGCTAAGGTAAGTCACTTAACCTCGCCTAATGCTTATTAAGCACAATGAATGTTTGGAATTTCATTTGGTGTTGAGAAAATAGTTTAAAATAAGTGACATTCAAATTTAAAGCCTGCAATGTAATGTGAGAAAATGTTGCTTGTATCGAAGTTATGATTGTATGGTTTTTTTATTTATTGAGATTCTATGTTCTGACTCCAGGACCAAAGGTTATATTAGGTATACTAGAACAGAAGGTAGTTCCACTTGACACAGCACAATAAAGAAAAGTACTTTTTCCTGGAAAGCAATTTTCATTTTTGGCCATTATCTTTGAAATTTTCATTTTCTTATAAATAATTTATTGTCTATCCACATTCCACACTGAAATGATTACTTTCATTTCATCATTTTGTTTGCTTGTTTGTTTATTTTCATAACGCTTTCTCTGTTTCTTCTTTAACATAGTTCAAGTGAAATGTTGTAAGAAAATCAATATTCCTTTTAAGAATGCTGTAAAAAGAAGTTTCATGTTCAGTTTTTGGTAGAAAGAAAGGAGTTGAGATTGAGTTCATATTTGTCTCAAAATATCTTACTGTTTTACTTATGGGTTTATGAGCCTTCCTCAGACTGAGTTATGTGTTAGCATTTGCACCATAATGTTAGGAATATTGCATTGTTTTGCAGTTCACTTCACAAACATAAACAGGCCTGGTAATAGGATTTAAATATATCCACTAGCAATGAAAATTCTAGTACAATATTTAAAGTTTAAACTATCTCTGGGGTTCTTTAATGCAGTTGTTCAATTATTATTATTATTATTAGTATTTTCTATTTTAGATGATATTGTTGAAAAGTCATTCTTTTGGATAGAATATAGACACTGCTATTCTATGATTTTAGGCAGAGTTATATCACATCATAATTTATTATCATAGGGCATAAAAAATGGAAGTTCTAGAGGTGAGTTGTTGAGTTGAGGCAGGGGAGGAGTGGCTGGTTCTTATAGTTGCTGGCTTGTGAGCTACATGCTCTCTTTAAGCCCCAACAAGCAATAGTTTTTGTTGAACTCTCAAGGAGAACTTTTCAAAGGGAAGGTAGAAGTTCAGATTGATGTATTTCCTCCTATTTATATAGTAGATTTCTGAACTCTAAGCACTCAAGGTGCTGAATTCAAATTATACAGAGCAAATTAACCACACATTTGGAAGGAATATATGTGCAGTGTGGTTAATTCATGTAGATCCTGTCCTTGCACAGTTGCACTCATATCTATTTTGTCTATATAGTTATATTCCTCCCTGAAGTGATATAAACTTGTCTTTCAGAAGAAGTTATGGCAATGAACTATGTGAGGTCTGTTAGACACATTCTTACCACCAAAGAAGCAGTTGGAGTTGCAAGCAAGCGAGCTTTTGCCACCGGTAAAGCAAAGAAAGGATCTAAAGGGGGTGGAGCTGGTGATGGACCCAAAGCATCATCTCTTAGCAAAGAAGTCAAGTCAAGTACAGTTGTTGGTGCCAACATTCTCAAGGAGGGATCTGATCCAAAAATCCTACCTGATTCAGAATACCCTGACTGGTTGTGGCATCTGCTTGACAAACGCCCGGCGCTAAGTGAGTTACGTAGGAAGAACATTGAAACACTCTCTTATGAATATCTAAAACGCTATGTTAAGCTGGATAACCGAGCTAGGATCAAGGAGAATAACTCTCTCAAGGCAAAGAACTGATTCAATGGTCGAATGGAGAAATTGCTAGGAAATGACATCGCGGAGCTATTTCCCTTCCTTCTAGTTTTTATGGTTCTCAGTCTTTTGGGATTCATTTATGTTATTGATTTGCTCAATTGTGAGCAAATCCGTTAAAAGAATTGCATGGTTTAGTACTTTTTATGGTTCTTTCGACAACTTTTCTGTCTGTTTTTCCCCCTGGGATGTTTAGTAGAGGAATACTGATTGCCTTTGTTAATTGCATAGAATCTTGTCTATATGAGTAGCTTTTTGAGACTCACTATTTTTATTATGATGTTCGTTAAAAAAAGGATTCCTACATGTATAGAGGGTGAACGGTGAAGGAATTCCATTCCTCTAAAATCATAGGATTAGTAAATACCTAATGGTAGTTATACATCTATTTGTTTTCATTCATCAGTCACTTGTGTACATAAATATTTGGATAAACTTCCCCATTAGAATTCTGAAAATTCGGGTTTGGTCTAACTCAACCCTAAAAGTTAGTTTAAGGTGAATATTGTTTTATCCTTTATAAGGACTTCATGGTCATATCTCTAATTAATGTTAGACCTTAACTGAATTGAATATTATCAACTTAAAGAACAACTTATTTGAAGAAAAAATAATCTAGAATTTTAATTTTTATATTTATTTCTGAAATTGTGTCATACAAGAAAGTATTGTTAATATCCATTTGATTGAGAGAACAACATCTTGAAATGGCAATGCATAGAGCAATTTAATTTGTTTGTGGATTCACAACTGGGCTGAAAGTATCAATGCCATTGACCTCATTGTTGATGGAATCCTTAGGCAATTAGCCAAGCTTTTATTGAGCAGTGGAACCTTTGGGGGTACGTTTGATGTGGCACACCCGTTTGTTACCAAGATAGTGTATTGAGGTTCGATGGTATAAATAACCATGTCACATTAGTTTGAGGAGCATTAAATTCATCACCAATGGCTATTTTCCACTCAAGTTTTAATCGCTTTAGATGGGCATTTAGGTTCAACTTATGGAGGGCTAGAGAATTTGGTGACATAGTGAATCTATTTGCGTGTGTTGATGATCATGGAAATATGGAATGTTGAGGATGATTTTTTTAATTTTTTGTGTGGATAATAGATCTCTTGCAGTTGGAGGCTGATGAGAGGATAGAGAAGGTAAGTTTTACCGCATTTATCCGATTCAAACAAGTTTGTCACAATAGATAGATGGTTAGTGTATATAGTTTAAAAAAAGAATCTGCTTAGTCCTTACATTGACCCATGATGTATGAAAAAAAAAAGGGGGCTTGTTTAAAGAAATGAGAGGCGTGAGTTAACAGAACATTTTCACATCCTCATGAATTACAAGTTTATAATTTCATGGTCATCTTCGTTTCTTTTTGAATCAGTACCTAAAAGTCGGTTTTCCACGCAACTTTGTGCCCAACAACATAATTGCATTCTTCCACTTCATTTATCGTGGCAAAGTAAAGCATAAACTAAAACTATTATGTGGTGGTTTATCAGTAAGCTTCAAAAGCATCTCAAGAAGTCGTTCAACAAGAAAAGGAAAAAGAAGCACTATACGAGGGTGACTGATCCATGATTGTAAAGAAAAGGTGCACACTACAACTAGAGTACGATTCGATTTCTATTAACTTTTATAAAAAAAAACTCATCCTTAAGGTTTATTAAAATGACACCTAGGAATGATAACTCAAGTAGTAAGAACTAGGAAACATATGAGTTCGGATGGGGAGGTCCCGAGATCAATCTTTGAGGATGTAATTTATCTTTCCGATGTAAAAAAAAATTAAAATGACGACCCATCACACTCTTGTCTAAAATAATAAAATGTACAATTCACCCGCTTCTTTTAAAATTTGGAATGAGATATCATACTCCGTCACAAAATCCTTGGATAATGAATATAAAAACATAATTAGTGGCAGATTTTGCTAAAGGATAATTTTTATCGCAAAAGTCATCATGAATTTAAATCTCACTATTTTAGCGACAAACTTTTTCCATCCCAAAATTTGCCTTAATACATGTAGGACCTGTTTGGTGGTCAGGACATGATAGGATATGACAGGATAGTAATCACATGTTCTTATCTGATGTTTGTTGCGTCAGCAGGATAGGATAACATTATCATGTCTCCTATCATATCATGTCCATCATGTGTAAAAGTTATCCTGAAGGGGGAGTTAGGATAGAACTTATAGGATATCAGTTATATATTTTCTTTCAGTATCCTAACTCCAAATTAATTTATTTTAATATTATATAATTTATAATAATATTAATTAATAAATATAAAAATATTAATTTAACCAAAATAAAAAATAAATAAAATTATTATTCACAAATAGTAAAATAGACTAATCACTTACAAATATTGATTTATTAATAGTAATAGACTAATTTAATATTTTCATCTCCTATTATTTAAAAATTATTTATCTACTCCCTCTGTTCCTATTTAACTGTCCGGGAGGAGAAGAAACACACATATTCAGGAATGCAATTAATTTTATTAGTTTTCATAAAAGTATTATTTGTTTTTCATTTTTACCCTTTAGATTGCATTTTATCTTTCTTCATTTATTGTTTCCACAAGGGTATTACTTGGAAAAACATCAATTAATGCTCTCTTGAAATTATAAATGGACAGATATATAGGAACATAATATTTTCTTCAAAGTTGACAGTTAAATAGGAACAGAGGGAGTACTTATATAATAATTTAAATATAAAGTACTTTTGAAATAATAATATTTTTAGTTTAGTTAATTTTTATTGTTTATCATGTGTTACAACTAAGTGAAAACCAATTAGTTACAAATATTGATTTTTTAGTAGTAATAGACAAATTTTTTATTTTCATCTCCAATTATTTAAAATTATTTATCTACTTATATAATAATTTATAATTTAAATATAAAGTACTTTTGAAATAATAATATTTTTAATTTAATTAACTTTTATTGTTAATTATTACGTATCACAAATAAGTGAGAACCAATTATTTGACTGCACTATTTTATTTAAAATATAGGCTATCTTCAAAACTGCATAATTTTATTTAAAATAAAGGCTATCTTCAAAACAATAAAATATGCTAATAAATAAAATTTAAATTAATTTTAGTTATTTTAAAATATAGACTCATTCATGAAAATGTAAAAAAAAAATGAATAGAATGATCAATTTTTAAATGTATTTTTTATTCAATTATAATTTTAATACATTTTTCCTTATCATATCTTATCTTTATGATGTGCACCTCAAACACAGGATATGATAAGAGTATGTCCTGCTCTTATCCTACATGTTGCTATCATGTTCACATATCATATCCTATCATATCATGTCCTGACCACTAAACGGGTCCGTAAAGTTTAACAAATGTTTTAAATTATAGATGAATTTTAGAGATGAAAATATAATTTGTTGCTAAATAGACGGATTTAAATTATTGACGACTTTTGCGACGAAATGCATCCCCTATAAAATCCGTCACTAATTTTTGTGTTCCAATTTTGTGATAGATTCAAATATTTCATTGCAAAAGTTGAAAGGGGTGGAATGAAGTGTATATTTAATTTTAGACAAGAATGAAATGAATTGTCATTTGAACAGATCTTGAAGGGGCAAGAACAGATATGTTGGGCTTGATTGCAATGTAAGTCCCACATTGCTAATGAAGGAGAAAAAAATCAAGGAATGCGTCTTGGAGAAGTCCCACATTGCTTAGAATAGTGAAGAATGAGGGGTTCCAATGCTATATATAGAGATTCGAAGCTCATTGTTTCAACACACCAAAAACACCAAGCAGTAACACCTGAAAACACTTTAAGTTTATATTTGTGTTTTCTTTTTCTCTTATACTCTTATTTTAGAGTATTGTGAGATGTAGTTCAAATATTCACTTTGGAAAGTGTGGGTGTACCGGGGTCATGGGGTGGTTGAGAGTGAAGTCTATGTGTTAGTAACAATTTTCACATAGTGTTTATTCTCTAGTTGTCGGTTTTGACAACGGTCGTGGTTTTTTCTCCGGTTTTGAAGTTTCCACGTTATATTTTTGTGTTGTTGATTACGCTCCTGATTTATCTTACTTCTTCCGCTGTGTTATTTCCTAACAAGATTTACACTGATGAAGGATGACAATTGCCCCCCTCCCCAAGATTTTAAAACAGTGGACTAGTAGTATACTATAGAATCAGGATCATAAGTATTATACTGCCCTCACACTTTACAAATGTGCTCCCATACTGTTAAAATATTTCAAAAAGTTTAAACATATGTAATATAGTGCAAAGTGCCCACATTGTGTGAAATCCATTAGATAGATCACTCATTTTAAGTTTTGATTCGTCACACCAAATTTTTTCATCCATCTCACATCTACTCACTAGTCACTATTTTATTTTTTCACATCCTTCATTTTCCTCTCATCTATATCTATATCTATATATATATATGTAAAGCTCACTTGAGTTTTTACATTAATTACATATTGTGGTTATCTTTTAATGATTCATTGCTACTTTTATATTTTTATCAAGTAATTATTGATTATAATAAAGTATTTTTCCTAATTAAATACATATATGATAATAAATAAATTAAATATATTAAAAATAAATTAGTACAATTAGAAGGTATATTTAAAATATTATGCATATCATATTTATTATAAAAAATAAAAGAATAACTCAAATAAATTCATTTTTCAAAATAGTTTAATTTTGAAATTTTTGGTTGATAATAATTATAATTTATATTAAAAATATGTCTTTGCTAATAATATTTAATATGATTTTTACATAAATATGGACATATTGCACTAATTTTCCCTGAGATTTATTATTGTTGCACTCACCTATAATAGGAAAAAAAAAGTAGTATACAATAAAGTGTTTAATGAACTTCCTAAATGCAATTATATTTGGTATACTTAAAATTTTTCTTAATTCATAAAAAATAAAAATTATTCTTAACCAACTTCCACTTATTTTTATCTTTATATTCATAGTATACGAGCTTATGAAGTTTTTTAACTAAGTCTTTACAATTTTTGTTAGTTTTTTAGCCACATGTATCATCTACTGAGGAAATCATGTTCTACTCGAGTGTGATTAAAGTCAAAGGTCTCCCATAGAGTACAGTTCTTAATGATCGAACCTTAGGGATTAAAGAGTTAATTTTAACCACTATGATAGATATGCATCAGATAGAACGATTTGTGTTTGTAAATTGCACTTATAAAGTTTTTTCAATTTTTTACTATCTTCAAAATTGTAAAAAGTTTATATTGAATTAGATAAATTATTATCTGTCATCGAATGATAGCTCAAGTGGCAAGAGCTAGAGCTCAAGTTTTTTCAATCCATGAAGGGTGCAATGTATCTTTCTGATGTACCAAAAAGATAATTAAACCATTATCTTAATTCATTTATCAACTAATTAAATTAAAAAATATAATTTCTTACAAACTGCATATTAACTAATTAAATTCTTATTAAACAATAAATAATATAATTTTCTATATGCATCACTAAAAATATTTTTCATAATTAAACTTTTTCTATACCATTATTCCCATAAAAATTCAATTGCAAACATTGCTTTCAAGGTGAAAACATGCATAAAAGTAAGAGAGAAACATCATTTTGCACAAAACACAAACTAAGTTATTCAACTCTAATTATATATTTCTCTCCTTTTACTTATTATAGAGAGTGTACTATTATGAAAACATATGATCACGAAATGAATTGAAAATTAATTTTAGTAAGCAACATAAAATATTTTTTAATATACTAAAAAATTAGTTTACAATAAATATTTTATTAAACTTTATCAATGTAATTACATTTCATATATTTATCTTATTTTTAATTATTTACTACACAATACATTTACTATATTATTACATATACGAAGATAAATTTAACATATAACTTTAAAAAAACCCCGTGCAACGCACGGGTTTAATTTCTAGTACTATGTTGTTTCTTACTTTTTTTTTTCATTCTTCATTACTCTACTCTACATTGAATCATTCTCCTCAATAGCCACTAATACTCAATTTCTCCAAGATGCATATTGCATATATATAAAGCTTTCTTCTGATCTAACTTTCAGATGAACATGTTCACAAATAAGTATTCATAGCTTACAACTTCTCTTATTTTTTCCTGTGAGAAGGTCCAAATTTACTTTGATTGTGAAAATTTTATCTAGGCGGGTTTAACTTAATTTCATCCTATTTATAGGTTTAGTATGAACAAACTATGACTTATTTGTAACCAAATAAAAAACTATGAATTATTTACTTTTTACATATTTATTACTTTCAAGTTTATGTGTCAACGTTAATATAATTATAATTTTTACCAATACTTAATTTTATGATAACAAATAACAAAACCTAATATGAACAAAGAACAAATTTTGTATTTAAGCACATATGTTATTTAATTCATATGAGTTATGAAATTTCATAGGAAAAAATTTCCATTAAAACTTAGATAATTCCATGACACACATTATTACTTTAAATTTGTTGAATCATTATCAAGTAATAATTAATATTAACAATAAAATTTAAAAGTTAAAGACCATTCAATAAAAAAACCTCCACTATCCATTTCCCTTTGAACTTCCTCCATTAATATTAATTAGTCTATAGTTTTCTATTATTAACCTCAAAATTATTTTAATTGAATTTATTATTATTTAATTCATATGAGTTATAGAATGTCATAGGGTAAACTTAATATTAAATATGATATTGTACCAAAAAAAATATTAAATATGATATCACTAAAAAAAAATATATATAATAAATCTATACATTATATAAAAGTAAAGTTTGGCAACAAGGAGGGTAAAATAGTCATGCAATAGACTATGACTCATGAATGAATATTTTACCATGGATTTTTAGGTAATTTCATAGAATATTCTCTAGGAAATCAATCATGACCGTTGATTAGTTTTAATCTTAACCATCCTTACAATTTATTTAAATAGACTTATTATTATTTAGATGTTATTAGTTATGGAATTTCATAGGGCAAACATACTTAGTTTTCATTTATTGAATGGATTAAATATTAAATATGATTTCACTAAAAAACCACTAACCTTTCCCCTCCCACCAATGTCATCATATATCCATTATATTTACAATTCACCTTGCAATTAATTTAAATTGATTTATTATTACATAAATTTTATATGTTATGGAATTCCATAGGGCACATTGTGATTTCACTAAAAAAACCACCAACCTTTCCCCTCCCACCAATGTCATCCTATATTCATTTACTATTCACTTTGCAATAAATTTAAATGGATTTATTATTACTTAAATATTATATGTTATGGAATTCCATAGGGCACATTAAATATTATTTCACTCACCTTTTACTCTACAATTATATAAATTAGTTTTTGTGCACTTCACATAGTGTGTGTTAAGGTATTTACTTTGGTTTTTTCAAAGGCTCAAACTTTGAGTCGTCTTTGTAAATAAAAAATAATAATTAATGAGTTACACATCCTATAATTATGGGTGTCTCATAGTTGTAGTTTCACCTGCTAAAGATTCTCAACTTTTTGAAGGTAATTTCAAGAGGTGAGTTGTTTCATTCTAGCTCCATTATCTCTATAAATTTCCATTACCCCTAGCTTTCTCATAAGAACTTCTAAATGCCATTGATATTGTTTGTGTTATGAATATTTTGGCGTGTCCTTTCTTCTTTTGAAATTTCTTATTCTATCAGTATTTAAGTGCATGATTTCCATACTCATTCTTCAAGTTCTACAGTCTGGACATGTTAATTAGAAACATATATGGCCTTAAGGTATCAAACCATGATTGATTTATCATAGGATGCATGTTGAGATCATCTATGATCTCTTGCATTGCTCATTTTTTTTCCAATTTTGAATTCCATTTCGTGATTTTGAATCCCACGACCTGCACTGTTATACAGGTGATTAAGATTTTAGTTGGAAGCTATTGAAGGTGAAAAGACAATCCCTTCTCCATGAGAGGAAATCTTCATAAAATTAAATTAGAGCATTATATGTGTAATTCTCCAATTTGTCTATTTTTTTTCATTTTATTGATCACTACTTTTAATATGCATTTGTTCTGGTGATTTGAGATAGCTCTAAGCTCTAGCAATTTGATCTAAGATGACAAGAGAGGTTGAAACCGGTGCCCCTTATGTTACTTCATTTGTCTACAGGTTTCCTCTCAAATATCTACAGGTATTATTTGTTTGTGTTTTTGAAGGGTTTAGGGGTTCATTTTAGGGTTTCTTGCGGGATTTCATGGTATATTCATAAATATCAGTCTTTCTAATCACTGTTTTAATGTATATGTAATTTTAATTTTATATAAATTAAAAAGTAGTATATGTTATAATTTTTCGTGTGTTTAGGATTTTTACTTCTCTTAGCTTATATAGAACTTCAATTCCCTTATTTCTTTGATGTATAACCACTTAATGTATTTAACTATTTGATTATTACTCAGTTGATTTTGCTTTTGGATGGTTTGGGTTATGTTTTTTTATTTGTTCTAGCATCTCTAATTTTCAGATTTGGATCCTACAACGCCTAAATGATGGTACATGAGAAGTGAGGGTTTCTTTCTTTTCTACTTATCTTTGTGATCTTCAATTTAATGGTATTTAGCTCTTGCCCTGTTAAGTATATTGTAGTAAACTAAATACTCTTTAGCATGGAAGTCTTTTTTAGGAACCCATTTGCTTCTTATTTAGTGTTCCTCCAAGTACAAAGGTTTATGACACTTAGGGGTGGAAATAGGCCGAGCTGAGCCAAGCTTTGTGCGGCCTAGACCTGGCCTGCATTATCTTTTCGTGGCCCAAGCCTGACCTGTGGCCTATCAATAGGCCAAATTTTATGGCTTGGCCTGGCCTTTTCTAAAGTCTGGCCTGGCCTACAAGCCTGCTTAAAAGCCTATTTAACTGACAATTTTATCAAAAGAAGGCTATTTGGCTTGCGGGCTAATAAGCCTTTTATATATCATTGCACTTTCTTTTCAAATAAAAAAACCTGTATCATTGCATTTCAAAAACTACACCTGTATCATTGAATATGTCTGGAACGTTTCTAATCTAGGTTAGGGTAGGGACTTAGGGTTTTCTTTTATACTAAAGTATACATTAGTTTAAAAAAATCAAATAATATATTATTATATTATATTTATTTATATTATTATTAAAAATAATATATAAATAGGCCGGCCTGTTAGGCCAAATAGGCTTTTTTAATAGTTTGGGCCTGACCTTTTTAGTTAAACAAACTTTTAAAAAAGCCTAAGCCTGACCTTTTTAATAAAAGAGCCGAGTCGAGCCGAGCCTCTAACGAGCCAAACAATAGGCCCCTGACGAGCCACCTGACCTATTTCCACCCCTAATGACACTATTGGGCATTGCAAATTCAAGAGATGAATTGCACTGTGTTTTTTTTTTTCTGGTGTGTCTTTTGTTGAAACTTGGGGATGCTATTTAAGGTTTAATGTTGATATGAATGTCCTCATGGAAATGCTATTCTTAATGCTGAGATATTGTCTTGCATTCTATGAAATGAAACTTCAAAATATGTCTTTAAAGAAATAGTGTTTTGCATGCCAAACTTCAATGATGTTAAGGTTTGGGTTGAAGGGAATATGCGGGTAGTGAAGGCACTGAAGATATCCATAGCGCACCATGAAGGGCAAGCAAATGGCACTGAAAACTTTAAGCAAATGGAATTCAAAAATATGATAATAAAAAGTGCAAAGTATACCCGTAATTTAAAATTAATTAAAAGTAAAAAGAAGGAAATTGATAAAAAAAAATTGTGCAATTTGGATTCATCATAAAAGGAATTGATAGGCCATATTTTAAATGATGAATTCGTAATCTTTTATTTATAGAATAATTAATTAGATAATAATTAAAATTAATCCTTAAAACTTGAAGGGGGTGGTTTTAATATTAAATATGATATCAATACAAAAAATAACCTTTTCACTATCACTTTCCCATTGAAATTTTATTTGACAATTTCAATCCTCCAATCAATGTCATTTTTTTATAAGCTCCATGTCATGATGTTATATCCTTCTTCTATTTACTTCAAATATTTAAAAAATGTTTTATTTATTATTATTTGGTTCTTATGAGTAAGGGAATATCAAAGGGCACACACATTAGACACCTACAAGGACGTGTGCTATGCGATGAGCTTACTTGAAGACGATAAAGAATACATGGATGAAGTAGTAGAAGCTTTGTATTGCGGTATTGTATACAATTTTAGAAGACTTTTTGTTACTTTGTTGTTATCATATCATCTTCCAAAGGTAGACTTTGCTTGGAGAAAACTTTAGAATATTTAAGTGATGATATTTTACATAAACAAAGACTTCTTATACAATGTAGTTGTGAGTTAATTTTTAATCAAAGCTCATAAAAAAGGGGTCAAAAACAACAATGAAATAAAATAATTGTACTTTTATAAAATAAAAACAAACACATCCATGGAGAAAATAAACTTACTAATTTATGTTTTGCTTATATCTAAAAATAATTTTGTCTTTTTAAATCATAAATTTTCTTTTAATAAACATAAAAAATAGCAAAGATTTAAGAAAAATACTCACAAGAAACAAAAATGATTATCCCCGTGCATCGCACGGGTCATAGTACTAATATTATATAAAAGCAAAGTTTGGCAACAAGGAGGGTAAAATAGTCATGCAATATAATATGACTCATGAATGAATATTTTACCATGGTCATATACGTAAATTTGTGAGTAATTCAATATGGAATTAATCTTGACCATTCATTGCTTCTAATCCTAACCGTTGATCCTTTTTCTTATGAACTCCGATTTGGACTCTCCATCATTCCAGCACAAGAAGATCTTCCATCAGGTTAGAAAATTTTCTTTTGCGTCTTTTCTTCTCCATCGGTCACTTCTTCTTCATCACTTTTCATTTCAGGCATTGCCGTTTTTCTTCATCATCATCTTTCATCCGGTAAGAGCCCTTCTTTTTTTTTCACCTTATTTATACCTTTTGATTTATTTGTTCTGATTTCGTCATCATTTCTTATTCAGATTTTGTTCTCATGCTACGCACTTCCCAAACGATCTTATTTTTTTCTCATTCATTCTCCTCATTCGTCATCTCTCACTCCTGTAAGATTCATTCTTTATTCGCAATATGCATGTTGTTATCTTATTTAATAGATGAAAGTTACATATTTTATTTTACTTTTGTAATTTATGCATGTTTTGTTCTTTGCTATTGATTATCAATATTATTATGATTTGTTCGTAACTTCTATTTCGTTTCAAAAATATTTTTTCTTCATAAACGGTTAAATTCATCTCCTTGACTATTTCTCTAATTGTGTTTCATTATCTTTCTTGCACAATTATATGATGTTTGCTTCTATTTCTTTGACAGTTCAATTTTCAACCAATGTAAGTTGACCAAATGATAATATTTTCTTCTAATCCAGTATATTGAAGCCTTTTTTTCTCCTTTTACATTTCATTGATTAAACAATGTTTCATATTTTTTTCTCACCTATGAGCTTTTAAGTAATTATACATATTATTTCATATGTGAATTTTCATAACCCGTTCGATATTCAACAGACTTTTAATCTCAATCATTCGATATTCCCCTTGAACTTCCTCCATCAATGTTAGTATATAACTTTCAACTATTAAGCTCAAATTATTTAAATAAATTTATTATTATTTAATTTATACGAGTTATGGAGTCTTAGGTCAAAATTTATATTAAATATGATATTAGTTACGAATTCCATAAGACACATATTAGTAGTTTAGGTATGTTGACGTATTAATCAACTAATAATTAATATTAATAATAAACCTTAAAAGTTAAAGGTCACTCAATAAAAAAAACTCATCTATCCTTCCTCTTGAACTTCCTTCATTAATGCCATTTTATAGACTTCTACTATTAATTTAAAATTATTGAAAATAAATTTTTTATTTTTAATTTCATATAAGTTATGAAATTCAAAAAGGTATTTTTATTTATTTATATTTATATTTATTTATTTATATATAATATAAAGGAGAAGTTTAGCAATCTCGAAGGTAAAATAGTCTATCAATAAAAAATGCTTCATATATTTATTTTTACCTACGAGCTTTTAAGTAATTATACATATTATTTTATATGTGATTTCTCAGAACCGTTCGATAGTCAACAGACTTTTAATCTAAGTCGTTTGATATTTCCCTTGAACTTTCTCCATCAATGTTATTATATAACTTTCTACTATTAAGCTCAAAATTATTTTAAATAAATTTATTATAGGTCAAAATTAATATTAAATGTGATATAGTTATAAATTCCATAAGACACATATTATTAGTTTAGGTTTGTTGAAGTATTAATTAACTAATAATTAATATTAATAATAAACCTTAAAAGTTAAAGGTCACTCAATAAAAAAAACTCTCTTGAACTTCTTTCATCAATGTCATTCTATAAACTTCTACTATATATTAGTTGAAAATTACTTTCAATAAATTTACTATAATTTATTTCATGAGTTATGAAATTCAAAGATGTATGCTTAATATTAAATAAGATCTTAGCAAAAGAAAAAAAAAAGACTATCACTAGCCCTTTTCTCTACCACTATTTAAATTAAAAAGTGTCAATACTCATTCAAAATGTGCACTTCACATAAGTTTTGTTGAAGTATTTGCTTTAATTTTATTTCTTCAAAGGCTCTAGCTTCAAGACATTTTTCCAAGTACATATATCCAACAGCTAGCTATTGATGTACTGACCTAGAATGTTTACATGTGTTCTAACATGCTTTTTATTTCATGATGATCTTCAACTTGATTTAAGCATGTAAAATTGAAACCCCTAAAAATCAATTTCTCTTTGATTTGCTCAACTTTTTGTTGTGTAGGATGACTCAAACAGTTCGTGTGCTCCATGTGTGGGAAATAAGGGATTTCAATAAACCTAAAATTGTTAATAGTATTGAACTACTCTTAATCGTTGAAAATGTAATCACTTTTTTGTTTTCCCCACTTTCATGGTACCTAATTAAAACTATTTATTGTTACCATAACAAAGTTTATGCGATTCAAAATGTTATGGTTCAAGCATCTGCTAGAAAATATAGAGTCACAAAGCATAAATACAAGATTACTTGAATGAGCATCTCAAAAATTGAAGAGGCTACAAGTGACACTACTCCTACAACAAAATTTTATTTTGTATAATTTAATATAGTTAACATCATTTTCAATTTAATTGATCATCTCTGAAGAAATCAAAGTTTATAGTACTAATTTGTTTTATAAAATGAAGGACATATAATACCACATGAAAACTAATTTCATCTTCTAAATAACAATAATCCATATGAGCTTAACCTCTAACATTGCTTCCTTAAATGAATGGCCCTAATACTATGTTGTTTCTTACTTTTTTTCCATTCTTCATTACTTTACTCTACATTGAATCGTTATCCTCAATAGCCACTAATACTCAATTTCTCCAAGATGCATATTGCATATATACAAAGCTTTCTTCTGATCTAACTTTCAGATGTACATGTTCACAAATAAGTATTCATAGCTTACAACTTCTCTTATTTTTTCCTGTGAGAAGGTCCAAATTTACTTAAATTGTGGAAATTTTTATCTAGGCGGGTTTAACTTAATTTCATCCTACTTTATATTAGGTTTAGTATGAACAAACTATGAGTTATTTGTAACCAAATAAAAAACTATGAATTATTTACTTTTTACATATTTATTACTTTCAAGTTTATGTGTCAACCTTAATATAATTATAATATTTACCAATACTTAATTTTATGATAACGAATAACAAAACCTAATATTAACAAAGAACAAATTTTGTATTTAAGCACATATGTTATTTAATTCATATGAGTTATGAAATTCCATAGGAAAAAATTTACATTAAAACTTAGATAATTCCATGACACACATTATTACTTTAAATTTGTTGAATCATTATCAAGTAATAATTAATATTAACAATAAAATTTAAAAGTTAAAGAACATTCAATAAAAAAACCTCCACTATCCATTTCCCTTTGAACTTCCTCCATTAATATTAATTAGGCTATAGTTTTCTATTATTAACCTCAAAATTATTTTAATTGAATTTATTATTATTTAATTCATATGAGCTATAGAATGTCATAAGGTAAACTTAATATTAAATATGATATTGTACCAAAAAAAATATTAAATATGATATCACTAAAAAAATATATACATAATAAATACTAAAATAAAAAAAAAACATGTGACGCAAAAAAAAAAAACTCCCCTTAAACTTCATTCATTAATGTTATTCTATACTAGCTTTCAACTGCTAACCTCAAAATTATTTTATATGAGTTTATTATTATTTAATATTAAATAAGATCTTACAAAAAAATACTACTTCTAAAAAATACTACTTCTATCTGTAACGTACAGTAAAATTGTTATATCAAAAGAATAATGCAAAGCATCAATTAGATAAATAAGGACAAACAACACAAATAAATAAAACAAACACACTCATAAAAAAAACGTACGACAAAAAAAACACAATTAAAAACATAAATTAATTGTTATATCAAAAGAATAATGCAAAACATCAATTAGATAAATAAGGACAAACAACACAAATAAAAAAAACAAACACACTCATAAAAAAAACGTACGAAAAAAAGAACACAATTAAAAACATAAATTAACACTTCGACAAAAAAAAACATAATTATCGCAAATAATATTATTTTTTCTCCTTTTCATACGAATAAATCATAAAAAAAAACCATAAGAAAACACAATTGAAAATAAAAATGAGTAAAATATACTAGTACTAAAATAAAAATCAAAAACATGTGATGCAAAAAAAACCTCCCCTTAAACTTCATTCATTAATATTATTCTATACTAGCTTTCTACTGCTAAGCTCAAAATTATTTTAAATGAGTTTATTATGATTTAATATTAAATAAGATCTTACAGAAAAATACTACTTCTATCTGTAACGTACAATAAAATTGTTATATCAAAAGAATAATCCAAAGTATCAATTAGATAAATAACGACAAACAACACAAATAAAAAAAAACAAACACACTCATAAAAAAAAGTACAACAAAAAAAAAAAACAATTAAAAACATAAATTAACACTTTGACAACATAATTATCGCAAGTAATATTATTTTTTCTCCTTTTCATACGAATAAATCATAAAAAAAAACCATAAGAAAACACAATAGAAAATAAAAATGAATGCCCCCATGCAACGCACGGGTAAAAAATACTAGTTATATATGTAAAGCTCACTTGAGCTTTTACATTAAACTCATTAGCAAAGAGTATTAAATGCATTAAACCATATAATTCACAAATTAAAAACTAAAAAAAATTATTGTCAATATTAAAAATTAATTTTGTTAAAAAAAACTGAAATTTTCTTTAGTTTTGCATTTGACAAATATTGAAAATTAAAATTAATTAATAATAAAATAATATTTTTAATAAATAATGTAGATAAATAGTTTTAAAATTAAAAAACGCCGCTAAAATGAATTTAAAGTTAACTATAACATATATATGTATTATTGAAAAAATATCTAATAATAATTTTGATCTATGATATATTATTAAAAATTACTTATCCATGAGAGGGTTGTTCTCATGAATCATTTGCTATTAATAATATTCATCTTTTGTTGTAAAAAAAAAAAAAATTACTTAAGGAAGCATAATAGAGAAAAAAAATAATGGCAAAGTTGAATAAATGTTCGTTGTGAGAGGCATATTCATTTAATGTGATCGTAGAACCTCGAGAGATTATAAGTCTTGGCTATCGGCTTTGGGAAAACATTCGAAAACCAAATAAGTTAAATAAATTTAAATTCGCTTGATAATATTTTAAGCTATTTATGTTATCACTTATCATAATTCTAAAATTTAAAATTGATTTATTCTTCTTGATCTTGACAAGTCACAACAAATGACTTTCTTGGTAAAAAGTTTGATTGGGCGAACCTCCCACACCCTAGAGGAACTTGCCCACGGACGAACAAGACCTAAAAGAGAGGAACTTGCTAGGGACGAGAGAAAGGACTTAAGAGATTAGGGACCCCCTTAGGGCAAGCGTCAGGGGCGGTTGATGTATGTAAGGGAGTTGGGCCGAGTGAGGTACGACCCAACAAGCCCCATTAGTGGCAAAGTCAGGTTTCATGTGACCTCTATAAAATGGGACTTTATGATCATTGCAAAGGATCATTCGGCATTTATTCTAAAGGATTAGGCTATTACTAGACTCATGCTTTACTAGGGTTTGAGGCTTATACCATTTTTGAGTGTTCATTTCCAGAACAAAAGTATAAAAAATGATATTAAAATTTATTTCGTGACACTAGCACTTAACATTTTTTACGTAATTTAAATATTTCAAATTAACTTAATAACTTTTCATAAATTTTTTTATTTCTAAAAATCATTTCTATGCTAATAATTAAATATCAATAATAAAATTTGAGTAATATTAATTATTTATACAAAAAAATCAAATAATATTTATTGAAATGTCTTAACACAGTTTATTTACAATTATAATTAAAAAATATTTTTTTTTCTTTAAACTATAATAATTTATATATAATGTTAAAAAATATTGTAAGTAAACCCGTGCAACGCACGGGTATAATATCTAGTATATATGTAAAGGAGACTTGAGATTTTGCATGTATTAAATGCATTAAACCATAAAGCTCCCATACATTTATATTAAATACATTAAAAAAATATTAAATATATTAAAAACTGAAAAAAATTTATATAATAAAATACTATTAAATAACAACATTCATAAACTTAAAATTGACTTGAGCTTTGAATTTGAAAAAAATTAAAAATTAAAAATAATAATAAATAATTTATATAAAAATACTTTTAAATCTATCTATCTTCTATATCTATCTTTCATATCTATCTATCTATCTATCTATCTATCTATCTATCTATCTATATATATATGTAAAGCACACTTGAACTTTTGCATTGATTACCTTACCTTTATATTAAATACATTAGATAATTAAACACAAAACTAAAAAAAGCAACATCTACTTTATTATTCATCATATTAATTAATAGAGTTTAATTTCTATGCACCGACGGTGTAAAGTTTTTTTACACCGTCAACCAATCAAATTTCAAGATGTGTCACTTCAATTAATGAAATTAAATAAAAAGAGAGATTTTCTCTAATTAATAATTGTTAAACTTTTCAATTTCTCATATTTTAAATAATTTTTAATATTTATTAAATTTTAATTGTTAATTATAACTTGAGGACAAATTTTTAATAATAATAATAATAATTTAAATTGACTACTTTTACATTAATAAAAACATAGTAAAAATAACTTTTACATTTGTAACTAATTGTAAAAAAATTCAAATTCTTTTAATTTTTATTATTAATCATAAGTTGATGAATTTTAAAAATTAACCAATAAAAGTTATTACTACTTTTTACGTATAAATAAAAAATTAAATACTAAAGTTTTTTTTTGAACCAAAATACTAAAGCTAGATATCATGTTAATAAGTTATATATATATATATATATATCATAATATTTTACTTGAGTTCTACATTACTAGCTAGATTAATTAATTTTTATTTTCATTTTCATTTCAATTAATTATCAACCTAAGGTTGAAAAAAATAAAGGACACAAAGATAACATAAACTAATATCTTTTAAATAAAATAAACATGTTAGATATTTAAATTAGTTAATGGTTGAATGCTTTTCGTAAATATATATTTTAAATTTACTTTTAAAATATGAAATGATTTTGTATGTTGTTTAAATTAACTATAATGTAGTTACGTGTTATTTTAAAAAATAATTTTAAATTTACTTGTGATTTATCTTAAAATGATAATAATAAATTATTTATGAATATTTTATGTTATTAACTTTATTAACTATTAACTGTCAACTTTTCAGTTTCTTATACAAAAGAATAATTTATTAAGTAGTTTTTAACAATAGTTAGAATATTAACTATCAATCATAAATTGTGCGGAAAATAAAGAAATATATTGATATGTAGAAAATATTAGTAATTTAAATTCAATAATATTCTAGATAAATTTTTTTAATGAACACTATATAAAAATAGTTTAAAAATTAAATAAATGTCTCTATAAGATATTTACTATTAAATATATCGCATGCGTGTATTATTTGAAAAATACTTTCAAATGTGTTTTTTCACCTATTATATAGTAGTAAAAATATTTTCTCAAGTTTTCTTATGTTATTAAAAATATTTTCCTTTTCAAAAGAATTTAGGGTTAATGGTCAAATTAGTCTCTGTGTTTGTAAGCATGTTTGATTTTAGTCCCTCTAAGGATAAATGACGTTCAGTGACAGTCAAAAACTGTCAGTGATTGTAAAAATGACTACCACCAACCGTAATTTTTTCCTCAAATGGACTAAAATCAAACTCGCTTACAAACTCATGGACTAATTTGATCATTAACAAAAAAAATTATTAAATTTGAGTAATATCATTTATTTACATAAAGAGAACTCTAATACAAGCAATTTAATGTAAAAAAAAACCCTAATACTCTCTATTTAGATGTTTACACACGAAAATTTTTATATTATTTTTATATTGAAAAAATATTTTAATATTTGTTATTTATATAATTACTCTATAGTAACTTTCATATAATATTAAAAAATATTATAAATAAACCCGTGCAACCGTATTTCTCACTTGGTGTGAATGAGAATGAAGTGGATATGAATATTTATTCTTTTTCTAATGATACAGAACCGTAGCCCCAACCATCTTCAGCTTTTCACCTCTTCTCCACCCACTTTTTACTTGTTTGTCATTTGTTCGTCTTCTATTTAGCTGCATACCGAAAACCTTTTTATTAATTGTTTTTCATTTCCTGGTTGAATTGTTTATTCATATTAATGAAATTAAAAATGTTTTATACAACTCTAACGAACACCGGAGACACTAACATTTCACTTAATACAATTCAAGTACCTTGAGTAGAAATAATGTATGATATATATATATATTTTAAGTTGAGTGAATATGTTCATTTGAATACCAATTAACTAATTAATGGGTGAAATTTGACTTAATTTTTTTTAACTTAAAGCCATACTTTTAATAAAGTGCACTTTAGGCTAATAATTTTCCTTTTTCTAACTTTTTAGCAATGATTTTTTTTAAAAGAAGAATATTAGAGCAACCATCTTCTCCATAACCTCAAGTACTTGATAAACCCATTAGGTCCTATCATGAAAATGAGATTTTGTAATTGCTATAATTTTTTAATAGTATTGAGAATGAAAAATTGTTCAGAATTTTCAAATTTTAACATATTTCAAAATTTAAATAATAATATGTTACATCTTTTATGTTATAAGTTTACATCATATGTATATTATTCACAAAACTTAAAATTTATAGATTCATCACTCTGAAGGGTCATTTGCTCTTATAAAATATATATATATATATATCAACAATATGTTATTAAGCTATAATGTTGTGGAAAATAATTGATTCACCTCATTCTTTTTTTTTTGGTCAAGATTCACCTCATTCTAACCAGCCATATTTTAATTAATTTTTTGTTACATGACGGGACAAAGCCCTGAAAGGAAGCAACTAGCTAGGCACCCGACTCAAAAGGTCAAGAGGATAAGTCATCCCCAATATCTAACTTAAGGAGACGGTGGCACCCACCAAACAAAGAGGAAAAATGTGAACCCTAAAAAGTAACATTAAGAGCGCACTCGCAAGCCAATCAACTACTGATTGAAATCTCTAGAGACATGGGTTAATTTTATGTTGGATGGGCTACAATGCCTTGACCAATATGATGAATTACTTCCGCATAAGGATGGTTAGGCTTCCACACTGCATGAGCCAAGTTGAACGCCTCTAAGGAATTCATTTCAATGATCACCTGTTGGAAGTAGTGGTCTAGAACCAACTCCACCGCACCCAATAAAGAGATAGAAATATAGGAGATAGAAGTGGGATATATTATAGATGAAGTGATAGGAAAAAATGAGAAAAAAAATATGGGTCTCATAGATAAAACTTGTAATATTGTATATGTGACCGGAGTTCATATGTTGTACAAAAGTTGATTATATCATTATTATTCAATCCCTAAATCAATTAATTCTTATTAAAAAGTATGCGTTTTTAAGTAGAGAAAAATGATGATGCGTCGACGGTGTAAAGTTTTTTTACACCGTCAACCAATCAGATTTCAATGATGTGCCACGTCAATTAATGAAATTAAATAAAAAAGAGAGATTTTCTCACATTCTTGCATAAAAATTAAACTCATTTAAGTATACATTTTGAGAAGAGAAATATATAGAAATATAAATTGTCCTAATATAAAAAAGAACTAAATCTTAAAAAAAATTAATGATATAAAAATCGCAATTGACTTTTATTAATTATTCTAATGTCTTTAAAAACCATTAAATGTCAAATTAATACCGTAGTTTATCTTCCATTTGTAACAAAAAAAAAATGTAGTTATTTTTGAAAAAGTCACAATTGATTTTGTTCATTATTCTAATATCATTAATGACTATTAAATGAAATATTAATAAATTAATTATTTTTCAAAATATGAAATTATTTAATATTTAAATTACTAAAAAAATAAGAAAATATACATATGATATTATCATCTACCTACTATAATGTATGAGAGAAAAAAATTATGAAGAAAAACATACAATAAGAGGGTGATACCGTCAAAGTTGCGACTTTTTAGTTTCAGAAATAATATATAATATATGATAGGATATGATGTTGTCAAAATGCTATCCAACACTCATCAGTCATTACTTATTGGAGTTCTAAATGATATCGGTCTCTAAAAACATTTTTCATACCTTTAAATCAAATCTTATTACTTTCAAAAAAAAAATCTTATTAGAATCTTTTCAACTTTTTTTATTTGTCATTAAGTGAATAATATGTCATTTTCATATTTAAAGAAACCCCAAACGAAAAAGAGTGCCAGGTCGGAATATCTTTAGTGTGAACTTTGAAATGATTACTCAAAACTTGACCAACAACCAAAAAGTGATTACTCAGAACCAATAGAAACTTGAGAATATATCCGACGATGATAATACTTCTATATAATATCCAACAGAACGAGAGGGAAATTCCAATTCATACCACTAACAAATCACCACCAATCATTTACTCAAAAATTGATAACACTCAAGGACTTGCATACATTGATATTCAATAGCATATATATTTTTTACATTGACAAGATAAATGGTACCTTTCAGAGATTGATTTCTAGATTTCTCACACTCAACTCATATGTCCCATAACTGTTACCATTTAAACTATCATTCGAGGACATAATCAATAGTATATGATTCTTTTTTTTTTTTTTGTTTTTTGAAAATGGATAGTAATATTAAACGAAAGATCAAATAGGCACTGATGCCCTTACATCATCAAGGACAAACGGCATGAAGAAGTGGGGATCTTCGTCGAACCGAATCACCAAAGTCACCAGCATGCTTCGCCAAAAGGTCTACTACCTTATTACCAGTTCTACGAACAAAATAAAAACCAAAAGAGGCAAAACTCGAGGCCAAGTCATTACAATCAGAAATAACAGAAAATAAATAAGAGCAGCCCTTGTCCTTCTTGAACCAAGCATCATGAAGAGCTTTGCAATCCCTCTCCATCATCACCACGCGGAAGCCCAACTCCAACGCTAAACCCATGTTCCACCTGAAAGCTTCCGCTTCCGCCAACAAAGGAGATAAACACGCCATTGCTGGTTTCGTGGCAGCTGCGAGGACCTCTCCATTCTCGTTCCTAGCAATAAACCCGAAGCTTGCAGCTCCTGTACGCACCCAATTCGCATCAAGATTCACCTTAATAATATCTGGACCAGGTCGCTGCCATACCTGTGGGGGGGGGGACACCGCTTGAACTCGGACATGAGAAGCACTTAGAGGTGGGCTGGCAAGCGAGGCAGCTCGCGAAAACAACAACTCCATCATGTACCACACCATCAAAAACCAACCTGTTTCGCGCCTCCCAGAAGATGTAGCAAAGCTCACAAAATCTGGATATGCATCCCTCATCCGCTCTGCTGAAGAATTCCGCCACAAACTCATGAAATTCCATCTCATCATCCAGTCGGAGTCCTAACGAGGAAGCGAACCACCAGCGTTTAACCACTGGGCAAAAAAATATCTCATGGGCTGCTGTTTTAGGCTGCACCGCGCACCAGGGACAGAGATCGTCCACGTCCAAACCCCGTGAGCAAAGGGCACCACGCGTAGGGAGGATTTTCAAGCAACCCCTCCATATAAGTTCTCGGCACCTAGGCAGCGTGTGTGTACTCCATAGCACCTTCCAGACCACCGGGGGGACCTGCAAAGCCAAGGAGGAAGACGACGTGCCATGCAACACTTTATTTCGAGCCACAACATAACCAGATTTTGAGGTATACTCCCCATTGATAGTATGCGGCCACGCCATCACATCATCTCTTGGCACCATAGGTAGAGGAATCTTGAGAATTCCTTCCGCTGTAGGAGGCCAAAAGATATGTCTAATAAGATCAGCATTCCAACACATTCTCCCAGGGAGCATAAGGTTTGAAACATGCACCACCCCAAGTGTGGATGCTTCCTCCTCGCGGTAAACCAACGGGCTACCTTGGGGGAGCCAACGGTTGTCACTAACTCGGATAGTTTTACCATTCCCCACTCGCCACACCGACTCTTCGTCAAAGAGCCACCTCGTCTTCCACAAACTGGACCAAGCATAGTTAGGCCTGCCACCCTTCCTCGCATTCCACAAATCACCCCTAGGAAAATACACAGATTGATAAACACGAGAAAGCAATAAATCCGGATTCCGGTGCATTCGCCACCAATTCTTACCCACAAGAGTCATGTTAAAGGCTTTAAAGTCCCGAAAACCTTGACCACCATCCATCTTGGATCGGCACAGTTTTCCCCAACTCATCCAATGAAGACCCCTTCACGAGGCATCACCACTCCAAAAAATATTGTTAATCATGCTATCAATCTCATGACACAGACCATCCGGAAGGATGAAGCACGACATCACATAGGAAGGAATGGACTGCACCACAGATTTAATGAGAACCTCTCTTCCCGCCCGGGAGAGGGAACGTTCCTTCCATCCCTTGAGCTTCTTCCAAACCCGCTCCTTGACAAATTGAAAAATACAATGCTTGGACTTACCAATAATCGTTGGCAACCCCAAATGCTTATCATAGCTCTCTACAGCCTTTACACCCAACAACAGTTTCAGTTCATCAAATCTAGTTCCAAGTATATGATTCATTTAATATAAAACATTTTAGCAGAAAGAAAGAAAGGAAAGAAAAGGAAAGAAAAGTTAAAAAAGATTGTAATGGTGGTGCTCTTTTGTGTCATCAAAAGCCAAATTGTTGTTCCCCGCAATTCGTTTTGGTAAATCATTTTCCATCGTACGAATTGTTCATATATGCTCCTGCCCAATAACATAACAATAAGCATAATAATTTAGGCCGATATGCTCTCTGAGCTAATTGAAGGCTTACATCCAAAGTAGTACTCAAAAAGGCATTTAGATGGGTTCTATCATATCCGAGTCTTTTTTTGAAAAGTTTGTATTCTTTTGTACATAAAGCATAGCAAAAGAAAAGAAGAGACTAAAGCCTCAACGAGGCAGGCACTCCAATAGAGCCCCTATGAATAATATTCACACCATTTCAAATTGGTTGTTAAAGGTTATGTAAGCACTTTAAGAATTCATTGATATGTAATTTGAAACAAAGTGGAAAATTAAGAGAGGACTTTGTAGACAGCTCCCAACTTAGTAAAAAATTCAAATGCATTATTACCCTCTCTAAAAAATGAGCCAAGGAGTTAATTAAAAGAAAAAGTTAAAATTCAATTTAAAATAAAAGAGTTAATTAAAAGCCAAAGAATTACCCTCTATATTTTTTTTCTTTTTAGTTTACCTTATTTTATTTTGGTTAATTAAAGGCAAAGTGTTAAAATTCAATTTAAAATAACAGAGTTAATTAAAAGCCAAAGAATTACCTTCTATATTTTTTTTTCTTTTTAGTTTACCTTATTTTATTTTGGTTAATTAAAGGCAAAGTGTTAAAATTAAATTTAAGTTAAAATTAAGATTAAAATATTAACAAAGGGGTAAATTGGATATAATATATACATATATATATATATATGTATATATACATATATATATATATATAATATAATCATGATGCATAGAATTTAAGAAAGTGGATTATAGGTAAATTTGGAAAGTTGATAAAATTTTAGAACAACTTCAATGCATTTTGGTTTTTTTAAAAGTGTGAAGTAACTGTTTGGTTTTTATATTAAGGATTGGATGGAGTACACACGAACAAAGACACACACATTACACTAACACATTGGGACTATACACCCGAGACCATATACACGCTAACCTAATTCACTAAATAGAAGGTTGTCCGGCGGACGATTTTGGGCGGTATCGGGTCGTTGATATAGATTTTTTCGGGTGAAAAAACCACACAGTCAGAACCGCCACCGACCGTTCATGTCTTCGATTTGGCCGTATCTTGGATTTTGCGGGTTGCAAGTGCGTCAGGCCGGTTAGACGGTAACCAAGAGTGACATCTTGAGAGCAAAATAATACAGAGAAAGGAGAAGAGAAGGAAGAAAACTAAATTTTTTTAACTAAAATTTCATATTCCATTTCCAATAGAAAAGTTGAACAATAAAATCATAGCATAACAAAATAAAAGAGGAACTGCATGGAGGAACCTAGAGGCTAGAACCATAGGTGAGCCTAGAAATAACCAAATTGCATTCTGAGGTAGACAAAAGCGACCTCCTAGCCAGGACGGTGAAAGAGGGCGAGGTGGTAGATGGGGAGGAAACCTATATCTTGTTCGGTTAGTTTTGATGTTCAGAAACCCCTTTATGTCGTGCCTCTCTTGATCTGGATCTTGATCTGGTAAATGTTGTGCCTTTCTCGATTTGGATCTGGTGATTTGGATCTAATTTGTTTTGTTTGTCCACCAGAGCCTCATCCTCTCTATCTCCCCTTGGGGCACGACTGTCACACCATCACATCATTGCCACGGCCAGCCACCTTCATGTTCTCAGTTTTCTAGGTGTCAAAGAAAGAAGAGGGTGGGTGATTGGGGTTGTGGTGGGAGGGAGGAGAAGGAGGAGGGTGGGTGATTGGGGTGGAGAAAAGAAAGAGGTTTTCGAGTGAGGAGTTAGTAAGAGTTTAAGACTAGTATTTGCATATAAATTAGGCATGGATTGTTTTTTATGAACATAGTTACTTCGTGCAGTTCGTTCAGACCGAAACACATACCGAA